>NC_020407.1:2585115-2588422 GCF_000321355.1 Plasmodium cynomolgi strain B
GTAAAGTAAAAGTAAAAAAGTAAAAAAAAAATTAAAAAATTTTTTTTTTTTTTTTACATGAACAAAATAGCCAATCTTAAAAACTACCTTTGTCTTGATAAAAAAAAAAAAAATTAAAAAAACATACACATGCGGTAGGCACGCCGCGTTGGGGAGTTTTTTGGGAGGCTACACAAATGAACAGAAAAAATCATTTCGTCCATGGGTATTATACAAGAGTCATAAAAATACAAGAAAAAAACAGGAGATGGAAGTTAATTGGGATGTCACACAAAAAGGATAACACATACACACCTGAACAAAAAGTAAATGATGTTGCAGGACGAGGGGGGAGGGGAGCGTCGGCATTTCACTAAAAAAAGGGGGGCCCTACACGCGAGAGAGGGTACAGGTGCACACGTACGCAACGCACATGTGGACACACTTCGACGCACAGGATGTACCACTGCCCATGCCTGCGCACTCCCCTCGATGTTCTTTCCGATTTACAAATCAGCCATTTTAAGAAGGCCACATTTCTGCTCCTTTTCCACTTGCGGGGAAAAGAAATCCCTCGGGGAGGGGCACCTTAAAAAGTGTGACGAGGATGACACACACAAATACGAAAAAAAAAAAAAAAAAGGTCATTTGAAAGATATAAGAGAGTGGGACAACGGATGACTCTTCCCTGCGCGTAATCCCAATGACAGAAAAGCGCTTCATTTCTGTGAACCGGTTTGAATTCCCAAACTGGCGCCTTTCCTGACTTCCTCCTTTGCAGTTTCCCTCTATCTGCGCAGAGCAGCGCGCAAGGTGCGCCACGAATCATAGGGCAGTCGCAACGAGCAACGTAACGAACAGCGTAGTGAGCAGCGTAACGAGCTGTGTAACTCTATTTCCTCTTTTTTCTTCTTCTTTTGCACACGCTAAGAGTACACCTTAACGAGGTGGTTCAAAACCTGCTTGACGCTGAACCCATCGATGGAATCAAAATCTCTGTCACTAATCGATTTCTGTTTCACCGAATCCGCAATAAATGGGGGAGTAATTCTTGTAAAACCAATTCCACTTCTACAGAATTTGCACTGCTTCTCCGGAGGGAAGGCCAGATCTCTGTTCAGAAATTTGGTCTTCCTTTCTGTCTTACCATCTGTGAGTTCTAGTTGCCCTCCCGGCACTTGCATCTCTTGAATTATCGATTCATACATAGATCGCAAAGTAACTGCGTTGTGTATTCTCCATAGATATATTACTAGCGATTCAGCTGAGTGGATATTACAAAATCCATAGTAGCATGACTCTTGTGCTGTGATAAAGTGCTGTATACAGCTTTCGCAATTTAGATACCTTTTTGTGTAGTTTGTTAATGCGTTGATGTAGAATTGATACCTTTCCTTGTCTCTCATGAGACAGTACACCGATATTTTGTGGAAAAGAAGCCAGTAGGAGCAGAGGACAGAATTCTCTTCGCACACTTTAAATTTGGGTTCGCTCCAAGGGGTGACCCCCAGAGGGTTCTGCACACCGGTATCATTGCTCAGGTTAGGGGTGGCCCCCATCCCTGAAAGTTCGTCCACCATCTTAGACCATTGCTCATACCTGAGTGGGTACTCCTGCGAGGTTAGCTTCTCACGAAGGTTGCCCATCCATTTAGCCAGTTCAGGATACATATCCGAAACGATCTGTGTCATAACGAGAAAAGGTTCTACTGTGGACATGTCCACATCTAACCCTAAGGAAATATTTTTCTTCAAAGTGAAGAGCATACCCCTTACAATGTCATGCTTTAAGTCATCCTTCGTAAAGGTCATTCCCTTCCATCTCTCGACAGCCATTCGATTTGCATTAGCACCTTTTTTTGTTGTGATTCCCCCTATGGCACCATTCGTGGCGGCTATAAACATGGCATAGTCCGAAGTGTCTTCTATTGGTGGTACATCAGCGTAGCAGGACTTCAAATCGATGTGATTAAAATTAACGTTTTTGCACAAATGGGTCTGCATCATTCTTTGGAACTGTGCAAGGTTGTTTACTCGGTCAACTTCCCTGTAGGCCAGTAGCAACTCTTTGTTGTACTGTCGATTCACCATTTCTGTCTTCGGAGCTATGTACATATAATCGGAGTCCTTACTCTCCATGTAATCATACACTGGGTACAGCAGCCGAAAGGTGGGGAAATAACGGACCTTAAAAAATCTGCAGTACGGAACAAACAAGTGACATGAGCAATCAAACACAAAAAGACTGACATTATTCTCATAATTTGATATTTCTTCCTCCAGTTTGTTCCACACATCAATATACCGATTGCATGCTGGACAGTAATAATTTTTTATATTTATTAGGATAACATCTCCATGCTTTATGTTGTCTATGGTATCCCAAAATTTGCTCAAGGTTTCTTCTGCGTCTTTACAAACATCTACGCTTCTTGCGCATGGTACGTTCTTTAGGAAAATGTACAGCGGGAGCAGCACTGCCAGGAGGCGCCTGCACAGTGCCCCCATGGTTCGCGTGCAGGGCGGTGATGTGGTGAAGCGGTGACGCGGTGATGCGGTGATGCGGTGATGCGATGAAGCGGTGATGCGATGAAGCGGTGAAGCGGAAGGGGGAAGCCACTTTACAGCGACAGCTTTGTGCCTCGCCACCTGGTCAGCTAACTCTGATTTGGGGATCTTCAACGCCGGCCCAGTTATTCGCACGGGGAACGCATTTCATTTTGGGGGGCTCGCGCGGGGGCGGTGCCAGCTCGCTGTTCTCTTTTTGCGGCTTGGCTCCCCCTCTCTGCCGTGAAGTGGGCACAAAGGGGCGGAACAAAAGTGGTGGGACAAATTAAAACACAAATTGGCGCACAAATTGGCGCACAAATTGGCGCACAAACGGACGCACAAACTGACGCACAAATGGACGCGTGCAGGCCGCACTTACCTGGCTACGCGCGGATTGGACTAACGAGGGAGTGCTGTCCCCCCCTCAGGATGGCAAAAAAAACACCAACTAGTTCAAACCGGTGTAGCGCAAAAGGGTACCAATTAGCAGAATCACCACGTAGGAATTGCGTTACAAGGGTGAAAAAAAAAAAAGGGAGCACTTCGCTAAAGTGGTAGCTCTTCCGACAGGCATAAAAACAGGAAGGGTCTCCAACCGTCCGTACGAATGGCTACGCGTCAAATGTACTCGAGAGGGGAGCATATATATGCACATAAACGGACGTGTAGGCCCATACAAATCACGCATACGTTTAGCGACATATAACTGAGCAGCTGACCTTCACTCAATTATTATGCGAGAGGGAAATTAACAAAAAGGGGAAACAAAAAAAAAAAAA
>NC_020407.1:2588572-2595679 GCF_000321355.1 Plasmodium cynomolgi strain B
AAAAAAAAAAAAAACGCAGATAATAAATTAGGCATACCCGTTTTTCAATAAATCCCATTTATGCGGCGCGACAAATTTTGCCACAAGGATGCTCCGCAAATACAGATTGTGGCGGGTCGCGGAGGGTGGATGGAAAAAAAAAATAGTTCCCTTCTTGGTAAGATGGCAAAGAGGCACGCATAGAAGTGGAGCGCACCTTGGCGAGCATTAAGTTACGTGCGTGCTACTACATACATATGGTACTCTCAAGCGAACAGAACTGCTTCTTCCAGCGTGTGTACACGAGGCATATGCTGGCGCGCGTTCCCTCCACCGATGTCACTTTATTGCTGATTCCTTAGCGCATCCCGTGAATCGTTCACAGGACGGAGGTGAAAACGCGAGAGGAGGCAACTTCGCCGTTACAGTTATTTCCCCCCACGTGTGGATTGCATACTGGGAGGAGAAACAACCGGTTCGTGGATTGCGCCAATTTGAAAACCCCCATCTGGAGGGGAAAAAAATAGAGTAACGGGCGAGTAAAGGAGCGCAAAGGAAGCGCAAAGGTAACGCAAAGGCAACGCAAAGGAAGCGCAAGACGACGCAAAGGCAACGCAAAGGAAGCGCAAGACGACGCAAAGGCGAAGTAAGGACCCCAAAGTGCACCCCGCAGAACTCCCAGCCGCGCAACCCCATACCATGTCGAGCGCCAACAAGCAGAAAGGCAAAAACGAAGCCGACCTAGTGGACAAACTAAACTACAAAAACTTAAGCGATGTAACGCTTCACGAGCTGACGTGTCTTAAGGCAAATCGACAAGTGTACTTAAAAAGAGGAGGCACATTTTTTTTGAGTTCCCGAGAAGAAGCCCTTTCCGTGCTGAAGGCGAAGAGTCAAAACGAGGAGAAGAGTTAGCTGGAGGGAGGGAAGCATCATCCCCTGTGTTGATTGTCCACTCGGAGTGGAAAGCTAACCAAGTTGTGGCCCTCCCCCCCCTTTACACCAACGCACCAATAAGTTGCAAACCCCAATCGTTAAATAACCCCCTTTAAAGGTACGCAAATCCACACAAGAGTTATCCACCCCGGTGAGAAAATCTCTAA
Source organism: Plasmodium cynomolgi strain B (assembly GCF_000321355.1). Classification (NCBI taxonomy): domain Eukaryota; phylum Apicomplexa; class Aconoidasida; order Haemosporida; family Plasmodiidae; genus Plasmodium; species Plasmodium cynomolgi. The sequence continues at coordinate 2,589,655 of NC_020407.1, forward strand.
CGGGAAGAGAGTCTCCCATGTGAAGCATCTCCTCCTCCAACAGACTCACTAACATAGGAGCAGTTTTTTCTCACCCCCTCAAAATAAGGTTGTCCCATCATTATATGAACAGATTAAAGTATCACTTCCTTTTGGTATTATACGCCTTTTTAAATGTACCTTTTAACCTGACCAGCAAGAAAAAAAGTATAAAAAATGAGAGGAAGGAATTCTTTGGACTAAAGAGTTACAAAAGATGGAGAGGGAAACATACCAAAGGGGAGAAGCAAGGGATACATGGGTTGCATCGTGTATGTGGAAAGGACCCATTGGGGGGACATACCCATCTCCGGGGTAGAGAGAAACGAACCAACAAGCTTACATTTTTGCATGCAGGAAAAGGGAGTTATGCAAAAATGATGAGGAGAAGTAACCCCTGCGAAGAGAACCCAGGACAGAAGCAATACAGACACTATAGCATAGTTGTGCAAGTTAAGAGGAGCCACTCTTCGAATATCCATCAGGTGAACCCCTGCTTTGACTACCCCGGATTTAGTTTCACCGTCTTAAAAGAATCACATCAGGAGAGTAACCATAGTAGAATTGGCATTATAAAAACTGTAAGGGGAGAAATAGAAACTCCCAATTTTCTTTTTTGTGCTACAAAAGGGTGCATGAAGTCTACTCCAATAAATTTTGTGAAGGATTGTAAAACACAAATTATTTTGTCGAACACTTTCCACCTGTTGATTCATCCTAAGCCACATGTCATTTTTCAGTTGGGAGGGTTGCACAAGTTCATGAACTGGCAGGGCCCCATCCTCACCGACTCGGGGGGGTACCAGCTGTTCAGCATGACATTTGGCTCGGTTTCGGACGAGATAAAGAGGAAGTCCAGGGGGGGCGTAGGCGGTCCACGTAGCACAGTTAGCTGCAGTAGCACAGGTAGCTCTAGAAGCACAGTTAGCTGCAGTAGCACAGGTAGCTGCAGTAGCACAGGTAGCTCTAGAAGCACAGTTAGCTGCAGTAGCACAGGTAGCAAGATGGTCACCGCGTCCACCTCGTCCGCCTCGCCCACCTCGTCCACGCCGCTTCCCCCCCGCGGAGACATAATCGTGAAAATCAGTGAGCACGGGGCTCTGTACAAGTCGTACCACGACGGGTCTTTGGACATGCTGACGCCGGAAAGCTCCATCCAAGCACAGTACCTCCTGGGGAGCGACTTCGCAGTGGTACTAGACGAATGCACCCCCTACCACATAGAGAGGGAATATACAGAACGGTCCATGCACAGGTCGCATAGGTGGTACATTAGATGTCTTCTAGAATTTCAAAAAGCGATGACCATGCCAAATTACCATTTCTACCTGAACAACTTGTACAATAAGAAATACGGAGTGCAACATAAATGGAGAGAAAGGGAACCGAATAAACAGGCTCTCTATGGGATAATCCAGGGAGGAATATACACAGACTTGAGGATGAAGAGCTGTCAAGTAGTTTGCAATTTACCTTTTTTTGGCCTCTGCATTGGGGGGTGCCTAGGGAAGGACAAGCAGATGATGTACAGTGTGATAGAGAACACCATGCGGTTTGTCAGGCAGGAGGGGGATGTCTCTGTGGGTCAAGCCAACAAAATGGGTAGTATCACTCCTGTTGGTAGAGTTAAACCGGTTCACCTATTGGGGATTGGCCAAATTAAGGACATATTTTTCGGAGTGCGACAGGGTATTGATACCTTCGATTGCGTCATCCCCACGAGGCTGGCAAGACATGGATACTACCTATGCACAGTTAAAACCATTAAAGAAATGGAAGCAAAATTGAGTAAATGTATTAAGAATGAGTATATAAAAATAAAATTAAGCATTCACGAGTTGGATAATAACCCTCTTGAATTAGATTGTCCCTGCTACACGTGTGTGAATTACTCCAGGGCGTATTTGCATCACCTGTACAAAATTAATGACAATTTGTTGGGTACTCTCCTGACTATACATAATGTGTGCTACATGAACCGGCTCATGGAGGACATCCGCGAGGGGATCAGGTGTGGCTGCTTGGATGAGGTTGAGAGGAGATGGGTTCGGTGACTGCACCGATGGGGCGTATGTATATCTTCGCGCGTCACTCCCGAGTGCTTCTTACTGTTAGTGGGGGCATCCCCCAAAGGGGGGCACTATAAGACCCCCCCCTTCCTTTCTGCATAACCACCGCGGAAGCCGTCCCGCCATGTGCACACCTGAACAAATTAAAAAATTTGCAGAGACTCCGTTTTTATTAATTGATCCGTGACAACGCGGTTTTTTACGTATAAGGCGAAAAAGTGAGGGAAAAAATGGGCGAAAAATGAGGGGAAAAATGGGCGAAAAATGAGGGAAAAAATGGGCGAAAAAATGGGCGAAAAAATGAGGGAAAAAATAGGCGAACAAAAGAGGCAAAAAAACAGTGCATCAAAACTGCGTGACAAAATAATGCATCAAAACTGCGTGACAAAATAATGCATCAAAACTGCGTGACAAAATAATGCATCAAAACTGCGTGACAAAATGGACAACATCAGCGGTATGCATTTCCAGGGCGGAGCACGTGCCAGAAAAGGGACGCAGTGGAGAAAACACGCCGCAACAAATGATCACATAAAAAGGTTACGCAGTTGGGTAAATCAGTGTCGTGCGTTTAAGGCGGTACGGTTTGTTAAAAAAAAAAAAAAAGATATCACAAGAATGTAAAAAAGCACGTGTGCCTATACGCATTGATGTGTGAGCACCGTTCGTCTTCAGACCTCCACATAATGAGAATCTTTCGTGGTTTTTCCTTTGCCAAAGAACTTTTTCTTCAGTCCCCATTTTTTGTCGTCGTTGTTGTTTCCCTTTTTGCCATTCGATTTTGGGTCTGCGGGGGGGGGCGAACAAAATGTAAGCGAATGAAAAAATGCATAAGAACACAGGGGAGGCCACCCTTGCGTGCACGATTTCGTGTCCACAGCTTCGCGACACACTTCCCCTGCCGCGCTGAGTGCAACATAGAGACTTACTTAGATTGTCCAGGAGGCTATGCTGCGTCCTCACCCCGTCAAAAATGCTCTGCGCGCGGGGGGGGATAAATAAAATAAAAAATGGAAAATAGGAAAATAAAAGATAGCAAAATTGCAAAATAAAAGATCGCAAAATAGCGAAATGGCGAAATGGCAAAATGGCATTGCGGACGTGTCCCTGTTCTGCGTCACCGCTCCGCCTCTGCTCCCTGCGGGGAGATCCTCACCTGGGTGGTCTTCCAACAGAGCGCCGTGTTGACCCACGTTAGGACGCCATAGGTGATCATCAGTGAGAGGTCCTTCGCGCTGTAGGTGAAGATGCTGCGCGGGGGGGAAACAATTACGGAAATGGTGGGAAAAAGGTGCAGGCATAACATGGTCAGCAAAGCCAACGTATAGAACGTGGTCAACGTGGACGGCCCAATCAACGCGGATGGCATAGTCAACGTGGCCAGGTCGCGCTTCAGCGCAGCGCCAGGAAAGAGTACCCCTCGATAATAATATAAATGGAAATTATGCTGGAAACCAAAAGCATCCAATTGTAGAATCTCTGAAAGGGAGGAAAGGGGGCGACAAATTATTTCCTCCACATTTACGCGGGAATAGGGAAGTACAGACATGTGGATACACTTGTTAAATTTTTTCTCTTCTGCTTCGGCGTTACCAGCAGGGAAGGGATGTACGATTTGCCTGCACAGGAGTGGGTGAAAAAAAAAAAAATTCCCAACATGAATTATGAATCGTCAAACATGAATCGTCAAACATGAATCGTCAAACATGACGCATCAAACACGAAACAAGGAGCGCCGTAAAATGGGGCAAAATTGGAAAGCTTAAACGCGGGGAGGCGCTAAAATTTTGTCGCCTCATTTGTCTGACGCGGGAGTTGCATGCTGTCAACGCACATTCTATGCAATGCTTGTCCCCTTTTTTTTTTTTTGACTCCTACCGATGAAGGAAAAAATGGGGAAGACGCAGAAATAGAGGTTTGTGAAAAGCAGCCACCTGAAATGAAATAAAATAAAAATGGAAACACAACAAGTGATCGATGTGACAACCCCGACATGCATCCGCTGGGTAGGCCAGTTGCTCCGCGAAAGAGACTTCCCCCAAATGCGGTTACACCAAATGGTTATCTAAAAAGGTAATGGGCAAATCAATTGTGGAGAAGAGCTTACCCATAGATAGAGAGCTTGGTTGAAAAGAAGCTGTAGATGAGCAGGATTAAAACAAAAAAAGTGTAAAAGGTCACAAAAAAAATATACTTCCTGCAATAGGCTTTGGTTTTGTCGTTAGGCTGGTAGTGGTCGAGCCGGCTGCGAATTTGATCCATTTTGGCATTTAAAAAGTGAGTGTTAAGTGGGGGGTGAGAAGAAGGGCTCGAGTCTGTTAAGAGATTGGCACTAACGTTGGCTTTATCGTCAGCAGTGACATCAAACTGGTACTATACTACCATGTTAGCAGCACCAGGGCTAGCATATGTCGGTGAAGAAGTCAAACTGTAGCACTTTGTAGGAGCAGTAGTTGTACTTGCTGTTTGTGGCAAAGGCACAGAAGGGGAAAACCGAGCGGATGGTTGGGTATACATACGTACATACATACATATATATACATAAGCATAAGTAGGCATATAAATACATGCTTGCATGGAGAGGAGAGTTCACAGTTTATTCGTTCGTTAGGCGTTTTTCACAATTTTCTTTACGATCTCAGCTGGTCGACGATCTCTTTTTTGCATCAAACTTTGTATGCTTTTTCCCACGCAATTCGTTTAAATGTACAATTTTTAAAATGAACTTGAAAACAAAACGCAACTCTTGCGTTTTTTTTTTTTTTTTTCCCAGGAAATATCTATACCGATTTGCCACGGTAGAAAAGAGAAAGCGCCCCGACCTCTTCTTCCATCGGGTATGCAGCGACGCCCGCAACGGTCGTTATGCACGCATGCGTAAAAAGCAAATGATGCAAAGAAGTTTTTCTATACGCATGCGTGATGCTACTCAGAGGGGGAGCCGTAGGTTCATCCTGTGAAGCACCGCAATAGCAATGTCGCAAACCAGGGCAGATACATTTTTCTCCATTTTTACTTTCCCCCCGTGCTGTCGTTGCAGTAATTAAAATTGACCAAAGGGGAAAGGTGCACATGATAAGGTCTCCGAAAGTTGTCCCACATGGCTAGCCAGGATATACAGCATGCATATATACCTGCATATGTATGCACAATTTTGTGGAGCCGCTGAGAAGGTAAAAATAGATGAGAATTTTTGCCAACGCAGATGCCTAGTTCCCTCTCACCATTTTAAATTGTAAAATGGCTCATAAAAAGTAAAAGGGCGAACGTTACGTTACGTTATGCTATGCCATGTTACGTTTGTTTTTTTTTTTTTTTTTTTTTTTTTTTTTTTCTCTCCCTAGACATTTTTTGTGTGCACGCGAGTGTTTTGAAAATTTGTGAAGGCCTCCCTTCTCGCCTGTGCGTCTTTACGCATTTCTGTTCATGCGCAATTTTTTTGAAGTAGGGACTACACATAATATGTGCGACATGCAGGTACACGTTTTATACATGCGGATGGCGAAACTAATTGTGAACATTCCTCTCTGCAGTGCACACCATTTTTCAGGCGAACGACGCGAGTCCCTTTGTTCGGCAAAAAGCGCTATATAGCGTACCAACAGTCGGAGCTCCTAGCCCAAGGCAGGGCTGCAAATGTGTCAGATAAAGACGAAGCGGTAAGAAGCGGTAAGAAGCGGTCAAGTGAAAAGTCACAAATTAACTGAAATCACGGAAACCACCCCCGAGCAACCCTGATGAATAGGAGCAAACCAAAAAGCAAAAAGAAAAAGGGCATCAAGGGCAAAGACAGTAAGACGAAGAAGCTATCAAATGAAGAGGTCGAAAATTTAGTCAAAATACAAAGGGAGGAACTGATCAGGGCAGTTCAAAGGAAGCGCCTGCTGGAGAGCAGATTGGTTAGCTAATCTGAAAAAAAAAAAAAAAAAAACGTGNAA
>NC_020407.1:2595759-2605977 GCF_000321355.1 Plasmodium cynomolgi strain B
AAAAAACCCAAAACGCCTGAACGGCAAGGCAAAACTGCAAAAGTTACAACCGCGGGGCGCACCCCCTTCTCACCACTTCGAAGGAAGAAAAGAAAAGCGAACTGGAGCGCTTCAAAAAGGAGTACCATGAATTGAAAAGCAAATTAGACTTCCTCAGCGAGGGCTGCGAAAAGTATGGAGAAAAGACCAAGGAAGAACCAAAGGTGATTAAAAACAAATCAGTGTTTTACAATTTTCAAAATGCAGAGGAGTTAAAAAAGCTGGACAAGGAAAAGGAAGATATAAAAACCATGATTGGGGAGAAACACGAGCAGACGATGAATAACTTGGTGAACTTCATAGATCAGCAACGAGTCAACTTGGACCACGTGAAAAACAGAAACTTCGAGGAAATAGACCACCTGAATGCGGCCTTCGATTTGGTAAGGATGCGAGGCAGGATGGGTACATGCCTGTTTGTCGCTATGTTAACAGGAGCTATTAGAAGTAATCCAACTTTGTCTTAACCGTTGCGGTAAAAACCAAAGCAATAGCCGCTTCATGCTTCATACATGTGTGATGCATGGGACACGGGTTGCTGTGATACTTCCCATTTCGTTGACGACGTGAGCACGTACACGATATACCTCCCCGCCTAATTTTACGTCCCGCAGAAACTAAAGAACATGGAGCAACTATTCAAAAAATACTTGGAAGAATACGAACACGACATGAAAGACGAAATGGATGAAATGATTGATAATTACAACGTAATCGAAAGGAACGAAATAATTTATTTAAACAACCTGTACAATGATCACATTAACAGCATTAATGAAATCCATGTCGACATGCTTCAAAAATGTAAAAATTATTATATAGAAAAAATCAAGGAAAATATTGGTAAAATAAAATCACTCAAGAGTAACATTAACGAGTTGGACGAGAGGGACCGGGAAATAAAAAACAACCTCAGCGTCCACAGTAGCCAGAATTTGGACATGACGGAGAAAATAGGCACCTTGGAGGTTAAGAGGTACAGTAGCGGGTTGTACAAAAATGCGCGTGCGGAGGGCAATTCCAACCGGCTGAGGTGCGTACATGCACATGCACATGCACTTCAACCCCCCCGTACCGCTTCTCCCCCCAACACACTTATACAACACACAGGGAAAACCTCAACAAGGACCTGAAATTTTACTCCAAAGACTTTGTAATCTTCAAAAACTTGGAGCTAATTTATAACGAAAGTAATATGTACATAAAAAATTTAAGAGAGTTTGCTCAGAACTCGAAGGAGAAAATTTCTCAAGTGGAGGAGGCGTTTGGGGAACTCCCACAAGGGGAAGACCAAAATGAGGATGCTTATTTTGAAGGCTATTTTGAAGAAATAAAAAATAAAAATAGGGTATTAAAAAAAATGGTACAAAACATTGACCTCGACATGGACGCAGTGAACAAGGAGTTAAATTCCTACATAAACAGACATCATGTGAAGGATAACGATGTACAAAAGGTGCGGCAAGGAATAAACTTCTGCATGCAAACTTACAACAAGGAGTTTGACAATCTGCTGTACACGGAAAAGCGGGTGAAAAAAAAAATCAAAGACACTTCCAATGTGTACGAGAAAAAATTGCGCGACATAAATGTGAAGCAGGGCGGTTAGAGGTGGGGGGAAAAACACTGCGTGTTGGGAATATGTCGGGTAGAGCGCGTCCCCTCTTCAGTTTGGGGTAGCTAGCGAAAAGGCGTAACTCGGAAAAAAAAAAAAAAAAAAGCGGCGAAGTAGAATACATTTCGGCACCCCACCAGCTGGCGCAACGAAGCCAAACGTGTGAGCAGCAAATGCGCTCGAAAAAGCACAAGTGAAACGTATGCACCTCGGGGTAATGCCAAATGCGGGACCGTGAAATAGCATTTGCGGGGAGCCCCTCACATCTTCCAGTTCGCGTGAATGATTGCGCATTTATGTGTATCATTTTTGCCAACTTGCTCAATTTTTGCGTGCGAGTTAACCTTGTCATTTTAAGTAAAAATTAACATTTTTTTTTTTTCGAAAAATTAAACCCGTTCATGTGACGCCAAGGTTGCGGCGGAATTGACTTTTCAACTGCGCGGAAATATCATGTATGAGCTTTGCGTCTCCGCTTCACACCTATCCTCGCGCGACGCGATCTGATTATGATAGGAACCGCACAGAGTTGCATCCTGCATGGGGTCACCTCCACAAGGGTATACTAACTGCTTGTTGAAGTGGGCCCCCCAGGTGTGAAACTCCGAAGGTGCGGTGAAACTCCTGATAGGCGGCAAGCCGACTTCCCACCACACAAATGAGCAAACCCAAAATTTTAATATGTCAGATAAAAAACGTCGGCGACATCAAGGGGTGGAACTTGAAAGGAATAGAGTCATGCAAAAAAAAAATATTCGGGTACGCAGAAAATATGCCGGGCGAAAAAAACTGGATCAAACCGCTAATCGGGAAAAGTATGCAAAATTATTATTTCCCGTCAAAATATTTACACCTCGATTTTAACTTAAAGGAGTACATGAGGATGCAGACCGTGCGTTTTAAAAAAAAGGAGATAGACGATAGCTTAATTAATTTGCAAAAATGCATTAACCTCATAATTGAGAACAAAGACAAGGTGGAAAATTTTTTAGCAAGCATACCAAAGGAGTTGTATCTCGAAAATCAGAGCTTGAAGGATTTTTACTCTCTATATTTGACCGTCTTCCCCGACCGTAAACGCCAGCAAGAAGGGAAGCACCATCACGAAGAGAAGCAACAACACAAACATGCATTATCTCCCGATGATTTAAGAGAGTTAAATTTGCACGAACACAAATTCAGTTGGTTTAGCCCGCGCGGGGACAATAGCAGGGAAACCCAAGCGGATAAGTCCAATTTCGAGCACTCCCCTTTTTGCACACAAAATGGAAGTGAAAGCGAAAATTACCTGAACAAGTCAGGCAAAATGGAAGAAAAAAAGGTGACATCCGAGGAGAAGGAAAAAAGTGAAATGTGCCAAAAGGTATGTGAAGAAGTAACAACACAGAAGAGCAGTTATGACAAAATAATTTTTTCCAGAACGAAGGGAAGGCTGTCATTTAAGAGGATAATACTTGGGGAGAATTCCCCGGGGGATGGGGATAAATCGCTCACGAGATTGAATTGTGGGAAGGAAGTAAATACAACAGGCCCAAAGCTACACTACGTAGACTGTGACGTGAACATAGGACTGGAGGAGCGCCGAGAAAAAACCAAAGCAGAAATGGAGGAACACGAAAGATCAAAAAATCACTTTTTAAATTTGCTAAGCCAAAATGAACATTTACAAAATACTTTTTCCATCAGAAACAGGTTTATCGACCCGCTGTATCTCCGACGGAGGTACTCCTTCATTGACAAATTAACAAAAAAGAAAATAAAAAAAGAAAAATATAAAACTTACAGAAAGCACTTCATTCAGCATGCTGATGAGAAGGAAGTGTGGCCAGATAACAAGGGACTGCTCAACAAGGTTTACCCAAATCCGTATTCGTGACATTTGCGCGTTCGCGAAAATTGCCAACGTTTCGCGTCGCACGTTTCGTCCTGCATGGAGCAGTTGCATATGGGAAAGTTCCCCCGTTTTTGTTTTTTTTTTTGTCATTTTGCCGCTGTGCCTTTTGCTGTTGTGCCCTTTGGCGCTGTGCCATTTTGCCATTATCCCTTGTGCGTTCTTTTCTTTTTCGCTACGTACAGTGGGATGACCAACCGATCGCCCTTTTCACGGTGTTGTCCCCCCAGTGATGGTCCCCAATTAGCCATTTTTAACTGAACTCGCTGAATTTTTTTGCGAGTGGGATAGAGATAGTGTGCAAGCTCATTAAGGGAGCCACTTGTGAAGCATTGCCACAGTGCTGCAGCTACTTTGCCGCTACCCTGTCGTAATATCTCCCCCCCTTGCACGCAAAAACATGGAGAGACAGCAACGGGCATACGCGAAGAAGTTCCAACTGGAGTATCCCAAGCGGCTGGATGGACTCCATATGAGCCTCCTTTTGCACACACCGCTGTTCAGCATGATGCCGAAAAGGAACGTCCACATGGACATGATCCACCTGGAGAAGGAAAGGCAGAAATTATCAGTAGGCGTGCAAAATGAAAGAAATATAAAAAATAAAGAAAAGGTGCACATACTAAGCACGTACTATACGGACAACGAACAGTTGGTCTACTCCTCACTGGCTTCATTTGTTGAGTTAAAAAAATATTCCTTTGAGGGGTATGTCATATCCACCTTTGCTATTAAGGTAAATCCCTCGTATTACTCTGCGTGGATATATAGAAGGAAATGCCTGCGCAAACTGAATTTGAACTTGCTAAATGAATTGCTCTTTACAAAGTGTGTTATTTGCGACAATATAAAAAGTTTCCAGAGTTGGTTTCATCGGAGGTGGCTAGTCGAGTATATTTGCAAACTGGCAAGGGGGGGTACGTTCCAGGGGGAGCAGGCGGAGAAGGCAAATCGGGAGAAGCGCGCCGGTAGGCGCTCCGTGGGTGCAGCACACCGCACAGGGGAGCGCGGCTCGGGGGGGAGCAAAATCGACGGGGACAGTTACGACTTGGAGGACGAGGGGAACTTCATCAGCAGCGATGGAAGTGATGGAAGCGGTGGCAGAGATGGAAGCGGTGGCAGAGATGGAAGCGGTAGCAGCGATGGAAGCGGTAGCATCGATGACAGTGCTGGCCACCCTGCAGAAGAGCGCCCCCACGAGGAGGACGCCTTTTTAAGCAACTGCGAAGAGGCGGACTTTGAGTCCGAAAAAAAAGATATCCTCATTCTGCAGGAAGATTTGCAAAACCTTGTCGAAAGCTGCGAATTTTTCAAAAACGCGTTAAGGCCAAACGGAGAGCCGATAAACATAGACGAATTTTTATACGAAGAAATGCTTTACAGTAACTGCGACATATTTCTGGACGCAAAAAATTACAACTCCTGGGCACACAAAACATGGCTAATTGATAAATTAGGCATTTTTAACAATAAATATTTACGTGAACAATATAATATCATATCGCATGAGTTTAATTTCATCAATTATTTTTTAAAACATGACATTTACAACAACTCCGTGTGGGTATACAGATATTTTATATTCACCAAATTGAAATACACACGTAAGTTACACAAAATGGAGAAGGAAATTAAATTCTGCTTAAATTACGCCAAACAGTTCCCTCACAACGAGGCCATTTTCAAGTACCTCTTTCGCGTCATTTTTATTTATACCCATATGTACAAAAAAAAAAAAAATGTGGCAGACATTTTCGAAATTCCGCTACTCCTCAATTTGAAAGAAGAATTGTCGAAACTGACCGATCAGTCGAAATATGTCTTGATTTTCCTTTCGGAACTTTACTCCTTCAATGGGCAGCATGCCCAGGAAGTGCAGGTAAGCCACGCAACAAAAGGCGCACGTACATATATGTGTAGCCGCATCTCGTGGGGTTTATGCTCCAACAGCGGAGATGCAAAACGCAGAAATGTGTGATTTTGAGTGGACAGTACAACGCACAATTTGATTTGATGCTCCTTCCGTGGGAATTTTTCTCTTTTTTTTTTTTTGCGAACCCCAAGAGGAAAATTCCCTCGTGAGAGTGTACACAACCGTGTGCCATACATTGTGTAACATGGTCTCTCATATTCCGAACGCATTCAAATTAATTATCAACTGTATCATATGGAATATGTCTCCACAAAATTTTCATTATCCAACTTTTCACATATGCAGTGCTACAGGCATCTAGAAAAAAACGACAACTTTAACGATGTTGTGTGGAGATACATAATTGAGGAGGCCCAAATGAAGCAATAACGTGACGCGAAATCGATGTGAAGTGTGGGCAATTCCGTACACCTCTCATTTTTCCATTACATTCGGATCTGCCATAGCGAAGGAAAGGAACCCCCCCCCAAAAAAAAAAAAAAAAAAAAATAGGGATCCTTCCCCCCCCACGTTGGAAGTTCACATAGAGTTACTATTTTTGAAGTGAAGAAAAAGAATAACCATGTAAAATACATCACACAGATATCGCGTTAGTTGAATATGCCCTCAGTGGGCTGCTCTCCCCCGTGCGTGCATGACTATTATTTATATGCGTATCTCTTCTACATTTAATTGCCAACACGCGGTGCCCCTCTCTTTTTGTTGGGTTAAAACATCCCTTTTTTCTTTCCTGTTAACGATTTTTTTTCGTAAAATGGGCAAACATGAAGTGATGCATTTTGTCACATTTGTTCCCATAAAAACTGTTCCAACGAATTGGGGAGGAAGGCACAAAAAAAAAAGGGGCCTCCGCATAGGGTATACACTATACGTGCGCTACGTACTCGATAGGTAAATAATACCCCCCCTTTGTGGGTTTTTTTTTTTTTTTGAAGAGGTTTAAACTGTTCCCCTTTTGTTTTCTTTTTTTTTGCCTTGCCTGTGCAGGTAAAAAAAAAAAAAAAAAAGAACGTAATAATAATTTAAGGGGGTTTAAAAAAAAAAAAAATTATGAACGGTGCATAATTTTTTTTAAAAGAATGTTAAACATAATATAATGGGTGTATATTTTGTATAGTCAGCGAGTGGGGTATCGTCATACAAATTGACTTTCCACTACTTTTTTGTTTGCTAGTTACGGAGGAACATATACTGATAATAGTTTACCTTTGAGTGGATTCTTACAATACCCATCCGAGCCCAAAGCGTAGGAACGTATAGGAAGGTATATACCACCCCATTGTGAGCATACTCAGGCGATCAAAAAACGCCCCTCATTATTCTTCCCCCCCAACATACAAAAAAACGGTGTACATTCTGGCTTGCTGATTTTTTTTTTTTCCTTCAAAATTAAGGGGAGAACACTGACGCACAAAAAAAAAAAAAAAAAAGTTTATTGTAACATTTTGGAAGAACCATCCATGAGGTATATTTTAAACGCATAAAAATAATGCTACAAAAAAAGAGTCAATTTTAAGAGAAGATATTGACATCCTCCTTTTCGTAGGAATTCTTCATTTTAATATAGAATAAATTTGTACAAACCAAAGTGCGCGCTTTTGGAGAAGCAAAATGGTAAGTCACTGTGCCAAAAGGGGAACCCCATTTGTTACATGATTGGTGTGATTGGCGTGATTAGCGTGATTGGTGTGATTGCTGCGATTGGCGTGATTGCTGCGATTGGCGTGATTGCTGCGATTGGCGTGATTGCTGCGATTGTGTTACATGTGGCCGTGCGTGGGGTTTTACTTAATATGGGCAGAGCGCACAGAGCGGGGAAGGGCTAATCAAAGGGGGGAAAAAAATTTCCATTCCACCTTTTTGATGAAGCCAAAACCCCCCTTTTAAGCCCCTCCAGGGTTCTGCTGCCATGGCGTATATCAACGTTCTGCCTGCGGAGTTGCTTCCCTCATGGAGTGGTTCCCCTCCCTGCATTAGTTAACCCCTCCCATCTGCACATACGCATAAAAAAAAAATAATCGCGATACGTTCACATCACCCCCCCCCTTCCCCTCCGTAGGGACGAGTACGAACGAAAACCATCAAAAGGGCCGCCAGGCAAATTGTGGAAAAGTACTATGCCAAGCTAACCCTTGACTTTCAAATAAATAAAAAGATAACAGAAGAAGTTGCCATTATTCCTTCCAAGAGAATGAAAAATAAAGTTGCCGGTTTTGTTACGCACCTGATGAAAAGGATACAGAAGGGACCAGTCAGAGGTATCAGTTTGAAGCTCCAAGAAGAGGAGAGAGAAAGACGTTTAGACTTCGTTCCGGAGAAGTCCCAAATAGATGTCAACGTCATTTATGTCGAGCCAGACACGGTGCGTATGATTAAGGCGCTGGGAATAAATATCAGCAACATGAAGGTGCACAACCCGATGATCAACTCGAATCAGCAGAAGCAGAACAGGATGAACACGCATTACTAGGGAGTAGCGGCGAGGATAGAGGAAAAGGGCGTTTATGTAGCGGCGAGGATAGAGGAAAAGGGCGCTTACGTAGCGGTGAGAATAGAGGAAAAGGGCGTTTACGTAGCGGCGAGGATAGAGGAAGGCGCTTACGTAGCAGCTAAGGTCTCCTTGAAAAACCTCGTTTGAGGCCACGTCTTGAGTTAGGACTAAGCGGAAGCGCATCACAGCTACGAAAGAAGCGCTTATAAAGTAGGACCCACCACGCGCAGCTACCTTCACGTCCGCAGCATGCATAGAGGCATATTCATCTGTACGCACCACCAAGCGGATGTTCAAACGTGTAACCATTTTCGTTTTTTTTTTAAAAAACAGCCACGTACGAACTGAACCGTTTGACTCCTGTTTTAATTTTTTGAAATGTGAATAAGATGACCGAGGTGGAAGTTGTGCCATTGCTCAGCTAGTTGTACTGAGCAAATGTGCTCAGGATAATCCACACGTCCTCGAAAAGGCATAAGCATGCATTGTATGCACTTCGGCCAGAGGGGGTTGGGGGCGATGCCCCCACATGTGCCCATTAAAATGGATGTTATGGACCAACTGCAAAATGGAGATGTACTGGTTGGAGAAGCAACCAAGGTTTGGTCGATCATACTGCCTATTTTTCGTGCGAGTAGTTGTTTTTCCTTTTCAAAGGTGCCTTCCCTCACTACTATCATCGCGGTTGCGGGGAAAGCAACTCCTTCTGCTCCCCCGCAACTGCACCAATTAATAAACGGTGCTTAATTTTTACTTGAGAAAAAGGTTCAAATTTTTGTGAGACCGGCGGGAAGAAGGGGGGGTATGGATCGCCCCCATTGGAGGAAAAAACTAAGCAACACATAGCGCAACGCGGAACGCGGAACACGCAACAAGTAGCTCATAGCGCAACAAGTAGCTCATAGCGCAGCACGTAGCTCATAGCGCAACACGTAGCACGTAGCACATAGCACATAGCGCAACACAGCGCGGTCATCATTCCCACGAGCCGCTAAAAAAAAAAAAAACGCGCGTCATTCATTATCCGCCTTGTTATTGAGGTCATCAAAGTTCAGCTTCTCTCCGAAAAGGTTTTCCCAAATTTGAAGCAAATCATTGGTGGCGGTTTCGAAATGGGAAGTAGCATCATAGGACGACGTGACAAAAATGTTATCGGCTGGTTTGTTTGTCGTGGAAACGTAGAGGTCGGATATTTTCACAAATTTGTCCTCAATAGGTCCCAAAAGTTCAAGCGGTTTCTCGATCTCCTTTAGGGGGTTACTCGTTTCAACGGTAGCAGACACGATAGCAATGTACTTACCCTTAAGTGAAACACCATGTTGGAATGAGACGAGATTTACATAAATGTCACTCTTCCTGTTTAGCTGATTTTGAGGAATAATAATTTGGCAGCTATTTATGTCGTTGGTCTCCGGGATGGGGTTACTTAAAATGCATATACATCTGATCACTTGTCCTATTTTCTTAACTTTATTTTTCAAATGAGTAACGTAAGATGGGTCACATATAACTTTATCACAGTAAGCAACCTCTCCATCACTTGATTTAATTCCACAAACTTTTTTATTTTCATTAAAAACAAAATCAACCACATTTTTGTTCAACATAAATGTACCCCCATTAATTGCACACATTCTTGAAAAGCCTTCAGGAATTCCACCCAAACCATACAGAGGGTAAATAAATGGAGACTTTCCAAAAGCTGAAATGGATTGCATATATAATTTAATTCTCTCCAAAGTTTTGTAAGCTGGTTCATTCAGATAATCATCGTTTAGGTAGAGTGCTACTGCATGTCCCAAAAAATCGATCGTAAGTTGGCATAAATTAAAATACTTGTATATATCCATCATAGTCAATTGGTATGGGTCTAAATCATCCCAGGTATTTCGATTGTTGGCATCCCATTCGCTTACATACTTGTAGAAATTTTTACATCTATTTTTTTCCATAAGTGAGAGTAGTGGGGAGACAAGTGCTTCCATATCTGTGGCGGGGACTTTATGAATGAACTTCTCCGAGTAGAGCAATCCCTTCTTCTGGTGCTGGTATACGTAGGACCCTTCCACTACTAACCATTCTAGGTAATTCGTCACCCTCGTTTTTTTCAGAATCTTTACCAAATTCCCGCCCACCAGGATGAATTTCGGGATCAGGTCCACGTTCCAGTGTCGGTTCTCGCCGTACTTGCTGGGGATCTTCTCATCTGGCGAGCGGTGAAGGGGGGCGGTGAAAGGGAGCGGTGGAAG
>NC_020407.1:2606287-2614984 GCF_000321355.1 Plasmodium cynomolgi strain B
TTTTTTTTCCAGTTCACACAATATCGTGGTGAGAGACAAAAGAATGTGTTTCTCAAAGCAGCCACATCCACGTGAACAGCAGTCAGTATGCATATTCGTTTTACCATAGTGTGAAAGGAGTCCGCTCAGGATGCACTCCTTCAGTCCTGTGCCCAGAATGATTACCTAAACGTTTTGCAGAACAAAATGTGTGTGAACGGTTCGCAGAATTGTATGAACGTTCAGGTGAATTGGAACGTTTAGCAAAATGTGCACACAGAACGGAGTTAAGCGATTCGGAAGGCGTCCTGAATGCAACGGTACAACGGTACAACGAAGGGCATACATAGGGGTAGGCACTGGAGCACACTACGCTTATGCGAATGTGCCGATTCGCCCGCTCACGCGCATATATGCTTGTTGTGCGCGCATTTTCGCTCCTCATTGTATTACGTCATAATGCTCATTCATTTTATGATCTTGCGGTGGGTGGAAGGAGATAACTTTGGGGTTCTCTATTGGGTGTTTTCGCCTTAAAATTAATTTCTACTCGATTATTTTACTGCTCTTACGATTTTCCCCTTTTCTTACTTTTTTTTTTTTTTTTTTTTTTCTTCTTGCTTGTGCGAACACTTCGAATGCGCCCTCCTGTTCATAATAAGCGGTCAAGCCTAAAATGGCTTCTCACAAAAAAGTGGTAAAAATCAGTTGCGACGTGCAAGCAATGTGCCAAGCTGTTTTTTCCGCGAGCAGGAAAAAAAATTCAAATATCGTATTATGGTGGAGTAAACTACTACGTGATGCGACTGGCGACTTCAGATTGAATTGCTTTGCCATGCGTACCAAGCGCGAAAAAAAAAAAAAAAAACCCAAGGCCTCACCTCATTTGTGCTTGAATAGGCGCGATAAGGCTGCGGCAAACGACACAGTTTTATCCACTCACATATACACGCGCAAGTGTCGGCAAGAAAGAGCTGCTTTGTGAAACAAATTGTGCAATTTATTAGTCTTATTCAAAATGAACAATGCAGAAAGAGGCAAAAAAAAAGTGACGCATACTGGGAGCACCTCGCGGGGTTGCTGTGCAGATGGAAGCTGAGGGTTGGTTTACGTGCCTTTGGCTCCTTCACCAAAATGTGCTGCAGTGGCATAGCCTTGTGCCCACGCAACTGCAATTGCATTCGTCGAAGTAGATCACGGGAATAGCAGCAAGCAGTTGGTATGCGTATGCATCAAGGCAGCGTCCTGTGTGTCGTGTTCACTACTCACCAATTCGGAAGTGACATACTTTGGTAATGTTAGCAAATTTGCGTGTATGAGTGAGAAGTACCGCTATGCGGGTTTGCTCAAGAATGCTAACTACTAATAAAGGGGAAGGAAAGCGCGTGGGGAATTCTTTCCAGTTTAGCAAAGCTTTAAAAAGTGTTATACCCATTTTTGCCCCGCGAGAAAGTAAAAGGTGGGGTGAGGAATGCATACTTTCTGATCATCACATGTCGACTGTGCCACATGTGCAGACACACCTACCGAGTGCGAGCACGATCAACCGCGTAGGCAGATGTTTTCCCAATGCGATACATTTTTTCGCGTGAACAGTTTGGTGAAAGAATGAATTTTTGCCATTTGCGAAGGGGCAGGAAAAACCTTTTTTGTTATTACATTAGGCCAATCTCCTTTATCCGCTTTAAAGCCGCGGGAGGCACCGTGGCTAGCCCCTCCCCCCCGGTACACACCTATAATGCTTCTTCATCCGAACGACGGGGGCAATTTTGCGAACACGTGCCCTTTATAGGGGTCGATCGATCAGACCTACCTACGGCATTTTAAAAGGTACGGAAAGGACATAGGAAACCATTTAAACTGTACCGAAGCGGCATGCAAGTGCACACGCTGCAACGATGATAAACCTCCCCATGTGGTAACAAAATGGAAGTCTTAAAATGATGCCCAGTTTTGGAAAAGGTAAAAACAATTTTAAATTACGAAAATGTTGGCAAATGGAATGGAATGAAATGAAATGATTTTTTTTTTTTTTATTAAAATAAAGAACGTAGCAAAAGCGGTTTCGTATGAACAGGAAAAAAAAAAGATAACAATTTTAGCTAGCTACAAATTCATATAATCGGTGCTCGACTTGAGAAGCTTCGTCATTTGTTGCAGTCGCCTGAGGGGAAAATGAGTCCATGTGTTACGTTGTGTTGGTACATATGTCGAGGTGTGCACAAAAACGTGAACGGATGTGCGGTGTATCACATTTTGTGGTACACAAAAAAGGTTTTTTTTTTTTTTTAATTTCTTTTTTTTTTCTTAATTTTTTTTTTTTTTTTTCCAATTTTGGCTAACTCGTTCAGAAAGACGTTCGTGTAGAAATAGCTACTTGCGCAGCACCAAATGCACTTCTGTTCTGCGGAGCTCAGCTGGTGCCCTATTTTGGGGACACACTTGTTGAAGCAGATGTCCATCACTTTAACGTTTTCCTTTTGCCGCTGCACTATTTCTTGTAAGCCTAGCAATACCTGGTAAGGGGACATATGTAAGGGAAACATCATGTACACGCTGCTATGTGAGCACTGGTATGGTATCCCCCCCAGGGGGCGATCCTCTTCTCATAAACATGTTTGGCACCACGTTGTGCACACAGCTCTATGGAGAGGTAAACAAAAATGTGTTTAATTCGCGTAGGCCTTAATATGTCTCACGTGACCCGCTGATCAACCGAATTAACTCATATGATCTTTCTCACGATGCAATTTGTTCAGCATGCAAGCATTAAGAACCATACCGCTGCTCTGCTTTTGTCATCAAGGCCGTCATCTGTTGGGGTGGTCGAATTCATGTTGTCGTGTTTGTGTTTCTTCCCTTCGTTACGATTTCGCTGCTTAACGATGTATGCCTAGGATCCAGTTTGGGGTCGGTTGTTCCAGTTTTGCTAATCCGCGTGGTTAACGTGTGGGAAAAAAAAAAAAAAACAGCAGTATTACATGTATATTTTTCTTTACCTCTCTACATGAAAGGCTTCCACCTGGGTAAAAGCTCACTGTGACAAGCGAAAAAAAAAGGGGGAAATGGGAAAAAAAAAAAAAAAAAACATATAAAAGTTAAGCTAAGGGTAAAAGTAAAGGTACGGGCAAAGGCAAAGGCACGGACAAAGTTAAACGCACGGGCAAAGATAAAAGCCCTGGCAAAGGATGTAATACAATCCCTCCCTCTCTGCATGTAACAATTTCTCGGATCTGCGTCAGAAAACCGGATTGATTCTCCCCATACCCGCTGGGCAATTAATTTACGTGACTGACTAGCTTTAGCAGCAGTTGCACAAAAATTTTTTCCCCCCTTCTTCACCACTTTTAATCCCTCCAAAGTTCAGCAATTCAATTTGGGGGGTTCCCAATTTGACCACCTGCACGTTTGTGCCCCTGCCGGGGGTGTCATGTTGCATCAGTTGTAATTGTCACTGTTACGGCTATTGGTACCTTTTTTTTTTTTTTTTCTATAAAAAATTGCTGCTGGATTGTTCTTCTCACAGACGCACGTGTGGGGTTAAGGTGGCACACAGAAGAGTCCGTAAAAGAGGTTCCCCCATTTTTTTTTTTGTGATGACACGAAAAAGGGAAGAGTATTCCCTTTAATGTAAATAAAAAGGCAAGAAAGAAGTGGCTATTTTTTCTTTCCAAATGGGGGGTAGACCTTTCAAAGAGGTGTCCCTGATCATCCCCCAGCGCAGGTGTCCCATCTGACTAACCCATCGCGCATACATACGTGTGCAGAATTTTGATAGATATTCTCATAAAACCATCCGAGGGAGTGTGTGGGGGTTACCTCTCCATGGAGAGGCAATTATGTACCCCTATGCACACGTGCCGAATTGTTGCCCTACAATGACAGCTTTTGATTTTCCCGCTGCCTTCTCCCTGCACACATTATTCTGCAATTGCTGGAATGGATTAAAAGGGCATATAAAAAATGTTCGCCAATGTGCAGGAGATGTCGGCCAAATAGGTCGCACTCCTCGTCCGCTTCAAATGATGAGAAGTGTGTATGGACCATCGAATGGATTCATAAAAAAACTGACGCAGGTAATCTCTGCACTTGGAAGAAATGCACAACTGCGTTGGACGTTCACTATGTTGTACCACGTTTAAGTTATACCGATGTAGCGCTCTATCGCTCTTTTACGAGTGTGTGCGGTTGAGTGTATGACTGTACGGGTAGTGGTAGCCATTCATGGGGGCACCTTTTGCGCGTAGGGTTGTGCTGCAGTTAGTTCGGTGCTGCGCTGAAAAAAAAAAAACAGGGTCGGTCATCCATTTTGATGGGATTATTGCCTCCCGCTGGTGAGTGCTAACTGGCACAAGTTAAAAAAAAAAATTCTCAAAATTATGAAATTTCTCAAAATGCACAATATTCGCAGAATTTGGCAAAACTTGGCAAAATTTCACAAAACTTGTGCTTGGCGAAAAAGTTGCCCTTTTGAGCGAGGGGAGAAAATCGTGCATGCGAGGGAGGTCCTTCTTAACGTGCGTGTGAACGGAAGCAGCGCGAAATCGAGAGGGGCAACCGACTGAGCCGTGCAGAGGGGCGTAGCACACGTATGTATGCCCATGTTTGTACATACGCACATAAGCACACTCATGTATTACTACACATGTGCGCTGGGACTCCCACCGCGTAAAAGGACTGGGAGGCACCTGGCGAGCGCCGCGGACAGGGCGCCCCGGTCATCCTCAAGGCGGACGGCTGCAGTTGGGGGGGGGAATCCAGTTTCTTCCATTTCTGTTTAGCGTAGCCCCCCTTGCGGCGTCAGCAAGAGAAAAGGCAAAAAATAAAGCAAAAAATAAAGTAAAAATAAGGCAAAAATAAAATAAAAATAAAGTAAAAATAAAAAATAAAGTAAAAAGTATAAAATAAAATAAAGAGACATTAAGACGCAAACGCGCAGTGATACGTGGGCTGAGGACCAATACACGATTACGGTAGCTGCGGGGAGGGCGACACCCCCTAGAGAGTCACACACACAAAGACATAGCAGACCAAACAGACAAAGCAGTCCAAACAGACCAAACAGACCAAACAGTCCAAACAGACCAAACAGACCAAACAGACCAAACAGACCAAACAGACCAAACGACGCAACGATGGAAGTCATTTACAGAAACGTGACGAACACCTACTTTGACTACCGGAGGGAAATAAAAAAAAGAAAAACCGATTCAAGCTGTCTGCATATGAACAACTGGATGACGAAGATTCCGGGAGGGAAGAGAACCTACTAAGTCGTACAGAAGATATAGAGATGCAGGCACATAGTCTACTGCCACCACAGTGGATTGAGAAAATAGAGGAGTGCTCAGAAGACATAGGAAACATCAAATTAAAATTAATGGAGTTGGAAAAAATTAAAAAAAAAAAACTAATAAATGTTTTACAAGATGATGAAATTATTGTACAGGAAATTGCCCAAATGTGTACCGATATAACACTTTTGATTAAAAATTGCGAGACTAAAATTCAAGGGATCGCATGGGACGACACATCGCAGGGGGAGAGGAAGGATGGGCTAACCGATGAACAGCATGACAACCAGCAAGATGAACGAAAGGAGATGCAACCTGATCCCAACGACCTAATCGGAAAGCTAAAAATAAACGCAAAAAAAAGCTTAATCTCGCAACTTAAATCCATATCACAGACGTTCCACAACAAACAAAAAGAATACATAAACGAGTTTAAAAGAGTTTCAAATGAGTGTAACGATTACACGGGAGACCTCTCTATCGGAGAAATGGAAAATATGCAAGAGGAGGAACTAACATACGAGGGGAATAACAACCTGAATGGCGTAAATATCGCTAGGAGAAATACAGACTTGAAGAGGATTTCCAACACTGTTATCGACTTGCATCATATTTTTAAAGAACTCTCTGTGATGCTGGTGGAACAAGGATCCATGTTAGATCGAATTGACTACAACTTGGATTTATCCATCGATAAATGCGAAAAGGGATTAAATAAATTAAAAATTTTCCATAAGAATGAGGGGGATAAACTGGCTGCCCGTTGTGTATCCTTCCTGACTTCGCTAATCTTTGTTTTGTTAATACTTATCATTTTGAAGAATTTGTACTGACGTGGTGGGGGGAGCGCATTGGTGGGAAGGCATTAGTGGGGTGTACACGAATGGACGCTGGCCTTTACATGTACACCGATAACCTGTCCATTCTGCCGCTTCCTTTTTTTTTTAAAAGACCAACGTGGAGGGCAGGGCGGCCCCTGGATGACGTCACGTCAGGCGAAGGACGTGGGCAGACCCATCTCCCTTAACTGAGCATCTTCTGCATCCTGCTGGTCGTCCTGCTCCAGCGCACCCGCCTCCTCTTCCTGCTCAGCCCTCCGCTGCTTCTCCAACTTTTTAAGTAGCTTCTTTTCCTTCCGCCGTTGCACCTTCATGTCTTCCATTTGTTGCAAATCGAGGAGCCTCTTTTTCACGCTTCTTTCTGGATCGACATCTAGAGGAACTTCGTCCTGCTGCGCCTTCTTCCTCTTGGCATCTCGCAAGACGTTCAGTTTGTTAACAACATCACTGAGAGCCACTCTCTTCACCTTCATGCTATAGCCAAGCATTCGATTGTGATTCTTACCATTGATGTGGTCCAAATATGTCTGTGAGTCTTTTAACACACAATCGCATATTTTACAGTAGTAACCTCCTTGCTCTTGTTTTATCGTCTTTTCTGTTACTATTTGAACCTTCCCCAAGTTTTTTTCAAGTGTGAGTATTTCTTTCCTTCCCTCTAATAGCTTCCTCTCAGATGGGGGTGGTGGAGAAGGGACATTTTTTTTTTTCAAATCAGGTAGTAATTTTAAAATAAGTTCATCCTCCTCGTTTGTTGTTTTTTCTTCCGCTTTCTTTTGGTAATAATCTTTGTCCCATACTTTCCTTCCATAGTTGTCAATAATGGCTTGGCTTTTCCTCTCCTTGTCATCATTTCTCTCCTGTTTACTATCATGTTGGGGATGTCTGGTGGAGCCATCTCGAGTATCTTTGCTCCGGTCTTCGTACGCAGCTCCGCTACCCCTCCTTCTGTTGTTCATGTTGTTTCGTCAACTTTGTGAAGGAGGGTTTGTGCGGTGCTGTGCAGATTTTGCGCAAAATGTGGAGGGGTCACCATGGGGAGGTCAACATGGGGAGGTCAACATGGGGAGGTCAACAAGGGGAGATCAACAAGGGGAGATCAACAAGGGGAGATCAACATGGGGAGTTCAACACGGGGAGGTCAACATGGGGAGGTCAGCACTGGGAGGTCAATTTTTCGTGGCAAACTTGGGAGCCGAGTCAAGGAGGGTCTCCCTAAATGGTGAGAACTCAAAAGGGGTATCATTATCATTCGGTTTACCCGCGTTTGTAATATTTTGCAAAGGGAGCTGCCCAATTTATGTTCACCATTCGGTTGCTACGCCGGGGAGGTCTGCTAAACGGGGAAAATGTAACAGCTTATACTTATATTGGGGAATGCCCCTCCGCTTCGCTTGTCCCACTGGTGATAGCGATTGCGATAGCGATAGCGATAGCGTTCTTTTTCGCGAGTTGGAATATCTGTTCAGTTCAGTTTATTCCTTTTTTGGTCACTTGGCCGGGCCGTGCGCAATCGGCGGAGGTGCCAAAACTGAGGAAGCGCAAAATAAATGAACAATGAACAAAAAAAGTGACAAATGGAATTTTTAAAAATGAGCAAAGTGTGCTACAGTGATGCCACTTTAGGGGGTATGCCTACGCATGGCGCAATTTCTTACGTTTAAGAAAATTTAAAAGGAGCACGCCTTTTCCCCGGGCAGCAACATTCGCCATGTTAGCATTTCACACAGCAACAATTCGCCATGTTAGCATTTCACACAGCAACAATTCGCCATGTTAGCATTTCTCACAGCGACGCTGGAAAGCTTGCCCGATAGTCCCCCACGGATGAATCCTTTTGCAAACAAAATGAACCATCGCGGGACCGGGGTAAAGGAAGGACTCACCAGCTATATGGAGAAGTGATGCGGTAGAAGTGTCACAGTGAGGTCATACAATATTGAATTTTGTTCGCAATAAGAAGAAGCTCCCTTGAGTGGGCTCCTACACACATGTACGTATGCATTTATGTACTATTATGAAGGTATTGTGTTGCACCTTCTCGAGTGGACTGCTTTCCTCGCCGAACGAATCGTCCAGCAAACGCTGCATCGAATTTTTGCCCACCACGAAGAAGGTACATTTTAAGCCAATTGGACTTACAGCGGCGTACCCCTTCTGAAAGAGAAGAAGAAGACGCCGCGGGAGTGCGCCACAGAATCGCAACGCGTGTTATCAGAAGGAACACAAAGTTGGAAGACCAAGAGAGAAAGAACTACGTAAAACAGACAACCCAGCTTGCCTCACCTATTTGACGAACCCCCCAAAGTAAAATGGTTGCTTCTACCAACTTAAGCATCGAGTTAGAACCATACCAATCGGTCCTAAAAAGAAAATACATTCCATACCTACTGTTCCTATTTCATATATTTGCATTTGTGAGCGTCGTTTTTTTACTCGACCATTTATGTGAACGGAGGAACAAGAGAAGCATGAAGACTGACCTTCTGCTATGCCTAATAACGTCAGTCAATGTAGGGTTGGCCTTATATGTTCTTTTACTTTATTTTAATGTGTGTTTGTAAGGTGGAGAGAAAGAAAAAAAA
>NC_020407.1:2615494-2623180 GCF_000321355.1 Plasmodium cynomolgi strain B
TTGTCATCCTGCGTGGTTTGGCCCACACTGCCAAACAGTCAGAAAGGCTGTTAAAAAAACTGAGCGAAGTTTCCTCTTCTCCTTTTTCACCATGGATAATGCTGCGCCCCCCTAGTTATGCAAAAACAGTTTTGCTCCAAAGTAGCTTTTTTTTTAATTACATTTAATATTCGCTAAGCGAGGTTTTAAGGTTAGACGAAAAAAAAAAAAAAAAAAAAAAAAAGTTGCACACAATACATGTGAATGGATGTATGCATATATGTAACTCCCGTGGGAGAAGAGGGCAGTGCGCTTTTTCCACTCAAGTGGAAATTTTTCGCAACATAAAAAGAGGAGAATAATTCTTCATGTACAGGGGGGGATTGCCAAAATGTGTGGCGAAAAAAAATTTACAAAAATTGGCGGGAAAAAATAAAAATTTTGAAAATAGAGCGGAAATGACTCCTAAAAGTTGTTCACGCTGCCATTTTCGGGAACGACATCACCGTGTGAAATTAGATCAGCCGGCGAGGGTTCAAAAAAAATAAAATAAAATAAAATAAAGTAAAAATAGGAGAGGTAAAAATAGGAGAGGTAAAAATAGGAGAGGTAAAAATAGGAGAGGCAAAAATAGGAGAGGCAAAAATGGAAAGATCAAAGTGTAACGACAAAAAGGCAAAGTTAAAAGCGTAAAGTTCAAAATCCAAAATTCAAAGGAGACATGGCCGACGAGGAGGCGAACAGACACGGGGCCCTCTGCGCCCGAGCTGCTGCCAAATCCTTCTCATATTAGAAGCAACAGAAGAACTTCTTGAAGTCCCCCAGCGTCCGCTTGTAGTATATGGCTGTCCCGTCCTGCGAAATGGGCGAAATGGGAGAAGTAGGAAAAGTGAGAGAGAGAATGCAAAATGGATGCGCAAGGAAAGGTGTGAGGCGAAGAGCGCGGCAAGTGGGAGGAAGTACACGACCCACTGGCAACACAAAGTGATAACAACGGAAACGCTTATAACGATTAATGCGCACACATGGGGGGAGTGGATATGTGTAAAACTTTCAAACTCACGTCCATGATGTTACTCATATGCTCGCCAATTACCCGCATGTATTCTATTCGATACAGAAGCCTGTCCGTACGAGACGGTTTCGCGTTGAAGATAGAGTTGTCCCAAAAGTCCGGATTTTCATAAATTATGTTTGGCGAATTTAACAACTCATTGATGTGGTCCTTCGATATGTAGTTGTCGTCAAATTTCTTGCGTCCCATTTTTGTCCAAGTGTAAGGAATTAGGATTAAATTTTTTTGCCAAATGGGACAAGCTATAAAAATTTTGTGTGACACAGTCTAGTAGAAAGATGAGGAAGAAGAGACAAGTCGTGTGTGCGGCCTAGGTTGGGGGTACTTCGCGTCACAAAGGGGGGTAGCAACAGAATGGAAATGAAAACATGAAATAAAAAACGAATTAACTGAAGTGGTTTGTTTGTCCAACTATCTTTTTATTAGGTACGGAGAGGAGAATGGATGTAGAGGTATATGCGTTAGGTTAGTACATGTAAAGTGGGTGTTATCATTTGGTTAAGTGTGTTACAGTATAATTATTTATTTTATTTTATTTTTATTTTTTTTTTTATTCCATTTTACCTATTTTTATTTATTTTTTTTTTTCATTTTTGCAACGCAATATTAGTGTGGACAAAAAGTAGCGCAAACGAAGCTGACAACTAGCCATTCCAAATTTCACAAAAAAAAAAAAAAAAAAAAAGCTAAAACGGCTAAATAATCCTTCCCATGTCTGGTAAAACATGCAAAATTTTTTTTTTTTTTTCCAATTTGTGTAGCCCTTTGGCTAGCTCCTATTATAACACCTTTTTTTCATCCTACGTGTTTTGTGCAAAATTTCTCGTATCCCATTTTGGATGCATTTAACTGCATTATAGCGCTTCTTCATTTGGAAATAAATGTAAGAATTTATTTTTACCTAATGAAGACAGCGCAATTTAGGGGGGCTTCCTTCGTCCCTCTAAACGTAACAGAACGGGTTGCAACGGTCTGTTAGGTGGCAAGAATAATTACGAGTACGCCGTTTCTTCAAAAAAGAGGCTTTCCCAAATTGCTTCACAAATCAGGAAAAAGTTCCTTTAAATTGCACGCAAAGGTGGTTACCACTTTGTAAGTAAATTTTTTTTTTTCGTCATCACTTAAGTCAATCTTTCTTTTTTCTCCTCAGTTGAAAATCAAGTTCCACCATTCTCCTGTCCTGTCCTGTTCTGCCCTGTCCTGTCCTGTTCTGCCCTGTCCTGCCCTGTTCTGCCCTGCTCTCCCCACCACCCACAAGTACGTACTTTTTTATTCCTCAGTTCGATTTAGTTCATTCATAATGGGGAATGAACCCTAGCGTGTAAATGGAAAGCCAATCTCCCTTCCAAGGTTCGCCCCAAAGGGAGGCATTCCGGTTGCTACGAGTCGCGCGTCACAAACGGGTTGCTGCGCAAGTTGTGATGCGGTTAAAATTGGTGACTGGAATGAATGCCACTTCCAAGTGAGGAACTAACCAAATGGAGAAAAAAAAAAAAAAACAGCAACAGTAACAGCAGCAGTAAGAATAATAGTAAAGGAAAAGGTAACTGTAGCGGTAGCGGTAGAAGCATTATTTACCGCTTAGGGACTTTTTCCCAGTTGCGCAGAAACCAACCTGAAGTGCGAGGGGTGCCAATTTATGGCGAACAAAATTCGCAAAAGTGGAATTTGCAGAATTGGCAGAATTGACAGAGTTGGCGCATTTTTTGTGGTTGGGGCGACTTGTTCATATGGGGTGAAAAAAGGAACGCGCGATGGTGCAGTGGAAAAAACGAATGCAGGGCTCTATTTTGGGAAACGTGGTGTAAAAGAAAAAATATATATTTAGTCCACCCCACCCGTGACACCACCGCGCGGTTAGATTTATTCTGCACACCTCTCTCCTCATTTTTTTTTTTCCTTCTCTGGGTAAGCGAAAATTTTGGATTTGTACATTTCGCATCATTTTACACAATTACGGGATAAAGAAATGAAGGCTATTTAAAAAAAAAAAAAAAATGATTTCCCCAAGGGGGTAACACAATTGGGGGGTACCCCCCACGGTGGTTACAACGACACGGCTAGCGGGACCCTGTGCACTCTGAGCACTCAACTGAGCGAAGGGTACACGGTCAAGCTAAGCACGCGCGTTTGGAGTGTGCTGTAAATTTTGTGGGCATTCTGTTGCTAAACAATGGTTCGTCGAATGGCTGCTTCACAAGGGTAACCATTTTAATCATAGAAAAAAAAATAAAATAGTAATAATAAGAATAGGGAAGTCCCCTATACGACTTCATCCACCATGTACAAGTGTCCCCGGGGCGTAGTTGCACCCAAAGCAGTGCGGCTACCAGCGAAAGGTAAAAGAAGGCCCCGAATTTACGACAGTACTAGGGATCCCCCTTCGCATGAAAGCGCCAAGGGTTGGAAGCACCTCGGAGGAGTAGCTAGCACACAGAGAAGGCAGAACAGAGAGCAGATACTTCCACCTTTTAAAGGGTGTAAATAAGAGGTGTAAAGGGGGGAAAAACACACACACAGACACAGAAAAATAATAAAAAAGAATAATAAAAAATAATAAAAAAAAGGAAATAAAAAAAAAAAAATAAAAATAAAAATAAATAATAAAAGAATAAAATAAAAGGATAAAAAATAACAAAACGCCTTCTCTCCTGTGCCGAACTCTCCACATTGGCCAAATCACACAAAATGAAGGAGCCGACTTCGCACCAGGATGTTCGCCACAGTTACGTAGATGATAAAGTCCCGTTCCTAAAAAATGAAGAAAGTACAAACAGATTGAACATAAAAGACCAAGTGGAAAAATACGAGAGGAAGAAAAAAAACATAAAAAAAGAAATGTATAAATTTATGAGTGGCATAAAAAAAGGACGTAAACAAAGTCATCACGTGAATTATAACTTTGGGGTTCTATGCAGGACGGCTCCACTTTATGTGAATATCTCCTCACTGAGCACTCAAGGTGGAGGTACCATAAATGGAAATCCACGCGAACTCCAAAAAGGGGGTAGCACTCCCAAGGAGAGGAACTATAAAAAGAAAATATCCCCTTGCAGGGATTACGAAAATGAGGGAGATTTTAAGAAGCATAACTTTTTATGGAATCGAGATGGGTACCACGAAAGGGGATATCAGAATTGTGTGCAGGCATTTCTCAAAAGTACGGACTTCCATTGTTCCTCCATTTTTGGTGAGTACATGCACGGACGAGGTGTACCCGCTTGGGGAATGTACCAGTCAGAAGGGTCTTCACTTTTGGGGGGAAAGAAGTTGTATCGGGAGATGCACCAAAATGGTTGGAAGGGTGGACTGGGTCCACGTTGGGGGGATCCAGATGGGGAATTCTCCACCTGTGGGGGGAACCTCTCTGGGATCACTTCCCCACGGAAGAGCATGAAGATTGATCTGCAAGGGTGGACTCTACAGGGGAAGAATCGAAGAGGTCACCAGAGAGGTAGCAGCAACTGCTCGAGTGAGTCCACAAAAATCATAGACCAGTTTGTGAAAAGCATCGAAGGGAATCAGTCAGGGGAAAAGGAAAAAAGAGAAAGCATGGACAGGGAAAAGGAAAAAAAAGAAAGCGTGGACAGGGAAAAGGTAAATTTTGGCGAGGTCCCCCCAGGGAGTAACCCCTTACACGGAATGACCATCCCCAATTTGAGCATCCCTGACGAGTATACAATTACAACGAGGAAGAGTAAAACCCACGCCGCTGATCAGGACGCCGCAACGGTGCTGTTAGAATACAAACAGATGGTGAAGGACAATAAAAAAATGTTGAACTTGCTGCAAAGAGTCATGCACCAGGTTGAAGTGACAAACAGGAGTAGCGAAGTAAATAAAAAAATTGAAAAAGGTATGAGTACGTACTTGAGGAAAGTCGAAAGGATGGTGAGCAAATATAGGGAAGCGCTAAAATGTGATGATTTTAATAGGGCTAGAAGACTGCATCGCCACTTTAAGGCCAACGAAATGGTGATGCTAAGATGTGTGTTGAACTATGTCATCGATCTTATGCGTCACGTGAAGTACGAGTGCAAGGACCTTCGGCAGGAAATCGAGCGAGAAATTTGCGAGGTGGAGCGGGCAATTCGGCGGTCCCCCGGCCGGTCGCCCCCCCGGTGAGGCAGTCCCCCCGATGAGGCAGTCCCCCCGATGGGGAAGTCCCCCCGATGAGGAAGTCCCCCTGCTGCGCCGTTCCTCCGTTGGTTTGTAACCCGTTGGTTTGTAATCCGTTGGTTTGTAATCCGTTGGTTTGTAAACCGTTGGTTCGTAACCCATTGGTTCGTAACCCATTGGTTCGTAATCCACTGATCCGCTAGTACCTTTTTTTTTTTTTGTCCCATCGTGTGCACATGCATGCCGATGTTGCGCATACCGTGGCTCGCGTGTGGCCCATTTCGCAGCTAGACGCATTGGACAAAACGACATAACGCAAAAACTTAAAAAGGAAATATAAACTGTGGAACAAATGAAACACTTGGTATCTTCGAGGTGTTCGAGTTAATTCGCGTCGAAAAAGGTGGAGGAGAGAAAATAATGACGACGTGGAGAGGTTAAAAAAATAAAAATAAAAAAGGCGTCCATAAACGTGTTACTCTTCTCGTATAATTTAAAAAAAAATTAAATTATCTCATTTGAAATGAAGAAATTAAACAAAACAAAAAAAAAATAAAAAAAAAATAAATAAAATAAAAAAAAAAAATAAAATAAAATAGTAACTGTAATTGTAACTGTAACTGTAACTGTAGTGGTAAGAATTGTGAAAATAAAAATAACCATACGTGCACACACGGACGCAAACGGGATGCCGCGGCGAGTTATAACGTGGGGATCCACTCTGCGTCACTGGGGCCGGTGTCAACATCTCGAGGTGGTAGGAACGGCGGGCGGCTGGCGGCGGGTGTACGTTGCGCACTGCTCCGCTTGTTCCGCTTCGTCCGTTGGGCGCCGGCTTGTTCCATTTTTCCGCTTCACGCGTTCCTCTTTAAGCTATCCTCTTTATGCTTTCCTCTTTATGCTTTCCGCTTGATGCTTTCCTCTTTACGCTATTCTCTTTATGCTATGCCCTTTCCACTTTCCACTTCACACTTTCCACTTCGCATCTTCCACTTCGCATCTTCCACTTCGCATCTTCCACTTCACACTTTCCACTTCGCACTTTCCACTTCGCACTTTCCACTTCGCACTTTCCACTTCGCACCTTCCTCATGTCATTTCTCCTATTAGCTCCTTCAATTCTTCGTCGTCCGACTGCGAAGGGGGGGGAATTCCCATTTTTGCAACATCCAATAAAAATATCGTGCACAGCTGTTCACACATTAACGTATCACGGCTGGCTAGCTGATCGATCGCTTACCTCCTCGGTGGTCTTATCGATTAGCTGTTCGCTAGCCTTCACATGCAAAGGGTAACTATCTGTAGGAAGTAAAAAATTGGCGCGAACGATTTTATGACCATCCAAATGTTCAAATGCTTAGAACAACGTGAAGCTAAACGATTGTGAAATTGCAGTGTGTGTACCTCGGGGGACCTCCGGTATTTTGTTAACTTTGGATGCTGATGGGGGGGAAAAAAAAAAAAAAAAAAAAAAAAAATAAGCTAAATTTGAACAATCAAAAAGGGTAATTAAATTAAGAGAGGACGCGTCAAATGGGGGTTACTGAGTTTTTCCTCCATGGTTTGTTCCTTCAGTAGGTCAAGCTCCTTGTCGATTTCGTCCTACGGGGGTGGCAATTTTGGAAAGGCGTCAGTTGGGCGCTCAGCAGTTCGGCGTTGAGCAGTTGGGGGGGGAGCCACGCGAAAAGGTGTTCAACCGCATGGAGAACTTCTCAATCACATGGAGAACTTCTCAACCGCATGGAGAACTTCTCAACGGTGTGGAAAATATCTGTGCGCCACGCCACACAACACCACGCAACGTTCACGAATGGCCAATTACATCGTCCACATTATTTAGCAGATTGAAGGTGAGGGCCTGGTTTATCTCCTCCTGGATGTCCTTATTTTCTTGAATCGTGTCGATAATTTTCTCCACCTTCTTCGTATTTCTGCAAAAAAAAAAAAGGGGGACAAAACGAGGTGGAAAAAAGGAAATATAATTTCTTCCTGCGTAATGCGGTGGCTGGTGTTTTTTCCTTCTCTGAGTGATGCTTTGGTTTGCCTAGACTTGGGCAGGTCTCACGGCAATGCGCCTTCGCCCAAGCATCCGACGAAGCAGCCGCCCAAGCATCCGACGAAGCAGCCGCCCAAGCATCCGACGAAGCAGCCGCCCAAGCATCCGACGAAGCAGCCGCCCAAGCATCCGACGAAGCAGCCACCCAAGCAGCCGCTGACGCGCCTGCACCCACACGTACATTTCACTGTTCAGCTTTTTGTGCGTGCTGGCTGCATAAGACAAGGCGTTAACTGCGATTTTGTGTAAATGCATGTTCTCCAAATTGATCATGTTGTCTTCCAGGGTTAGCCGATTATTTAAAATGTTTTCTATTTCCTGTTCGTACAATTTTTTCCTCTTTAATAAAATTTTGGCATTGCTCATTTGGTTTTGCTCCACTTTCTGTTTCGCTTCTATTTCGAGTTGCTGCGGGGGGTGGCGCGGAGCGGCATTGGGAGGGAATGGGAAAAAGGAA
>NC_020407.1:2627220-2628715 GCF_000321355.1 Plasmodium cynomolgi strain B
CTTTTAACTTCGTTCAATTTCGTTCAATTTCGTTTACATTTATTCATCTTCGCAAAAAATTGCATTAAAATTGCGATAAAAAAAAAAATTGCCATAAAATTGCCACAAAACTGCCATAAAATTGCCACAAAACTGCCATAACAAAATTGCTTCCCATTTATTCAATTTTCATTCACTTCAATTAAAAGCAAAACGTTTAACGAAAAAAGTTTATAGATAAATTATATGCGAATTTATTCAGTTTAAAAAAATAACTTTTTTTTTTTTTTTTTAAATCGAAAAAAAAACCCTTCATTTCGTAAAATAATTTCATTTCATCATCCCTTTTTTTACATATAAAAATAAATATAAAAAAATAAGCGAATAAAGTATCAGTTTAAACAATCCAATACCATTGAAATATATTATAGCTATCGCGTTAACCCTTACTTTCCATATCTCACTCTTTTTTGCGTTATGTTTACTTAAGTTTATCATCCACGAAAACCATCGTACAAATACAAACGAAGAAACCCTTTTTTTTCTTTTTATTTTTTTATGCTTTCCTTTTTTAAATTATAAAGAAGTACCCTTTATTTTATATCCTTTATATTTATACGTACCAGTAAAATAAGGCAGAGCTTATTCGTGAGTTTTGTTTTTTTTTACATCGTTAAATTTTACAATTTAAAAAAAAACCCACCTTCTGTTAAATTCGTATTTAAAGCTTGATGAACCTCGCAATACAGAATCTTGGTATTAATGACCCCTTCACAAATGAAAACATTGTTGATAAGGGGAATGGTAAACCCAACACGACGAATTTAATACGTAAGTTTTGAGAGGCAACTGTCAGGCGCAGCGCGGAATGTATGCACGTAGTACGCATGTGGAGATTAACCGCCCCCCGTTCCCCGTGCTCATAGCTGTGCGTGCTGATCCTTTTGCATTTTTTGCGCTGTGTGAGAAAAGGTTGTATGCAAATGTGCTATGCGCCGTGGGAAGAGCATCGCCGCGTGGCTTATTACCAGCACGCCTCCCCGTTGTGCGTGAAAAAAATGTGCTGCTGTCACGTGGGTGCACCTCGTAACGGTGCCGCTGCGGGTGCTGCGGGTGCTGCGGGTGCTGCGTCGTGCATCGATTTGTTGGTTCCTTTTGTTCTGCGTTCGCTGTAGTGGAAAGAGGCGTACATGCGGCGTGAGCCCCTTATGTGAATGTACTTTATGTACGTTAGCGTGCTTGCATTTATGCTATACAACGCGTTGTTATACATCACCTCCCTCCCATCCTTTCTCCTCCCCCGCGCAGATATCAGAAATCAACAAAGAAATGGTAGAAAGAGCGTTACGACAGTGCAAGGATTAGGAAAAACGTATGATTTGAAAAAAATGGTCCGAGCCTTAAAAAAGGTAAGTGCGCAGTGAAAGGAGTAAAAAAAGGGGAAAAAAGAAGGAAAAGAAAAAAAAAAAAAAAAAAAAAAGGAAAAAGAAAGAAAGAAANNNCGTAGCGGGTGGTG
>NC_020407.1:2629115-2633248 GCF_000321355.1 Plasmodium cynomolgi strain B
TACCAAAAGATAGTAAAAAACCGTCTTCACGTATAACACAACGGACACACTCGAGTGACAAACAGATCTGTGGAGTAAATGGAGTCGACGATTGAATTATCCAGATAGATGAAAAAAAAAAAAAAAAAAAAAAAAAAATGTACATATCGCACAGCCAGTAGGAGCAGCACATCATATAAAAAAAGAAGAAGGGAAAAAGAACACGAACCCTGGCCAGTGTGGCCTTTATATACTTAAAAAAGAGAGCGATCAATTATGAAATGCAAGAAGCAAGCAAAGCACAGCAGCATAGCTTCCAAGCCAAGGAGAGAAAAGAGAGAGTGAGAGAGAGTTGCTAGGGGAGAACATCATATGACAAGTTTTTAGGAAAGAGGGTTAGCTAACTGTCTTTCCAAACAGCATTGTGTATGATTGTGAAGGAAGCGTATGTGTGTCTCTGCATGTATTATGCATTATGTGTGTATACGTACATACACAAATAGGTACATAAACACGTACATAAGTACATGCATATAAGTACATACATACCTGTATGCACATATGTTTATGTGATTGCATTTCGCGCGTTTTGGAGCCACTCAAGCGTTTATTTATTTACGACACACGCTGGACACCTTTTGCACACGTTTGCGCGAGCACAAAAGAGGGCCGTGTCCGAGAGGGCGGCGCAGCAGAAAGTTAGCCAAATAATTACCGCAAGAGTTGAAGCAAGAGATACGGCAATAACAGTCGCAGTAAGAAAGGAGCTCTGCCGTGTCATATGTGCATGTGGTGGCCGAACATTTCACGCACAAGAGACCCCCCCGGACTGTGCATGAACAACCTGCACGTGCATTCGCACACATTATGTAGATACACGCGGACGCATGCATAAAATATCTCTCTCCCCTATGCAGTATATTCACATATGCCTGTACAATACTCTGTACGCCTAGACAAACTTTTACCAAAGGTGCACGCAGTGTTTTTTTTCCCTTTTTTTTTTTTTTCTTTTTTTTTTTTTTAAAGGTGCACGCAGTTTTTTTTTTTTTTTCCCTTTTTTTTTTTTTTTTTCTTTATTATTTTGCACCAGCGACGTTGCATGCAAATGTATTACTCTCATGCAATGTGACGTAAATTTTTACATAAAAGGATAAGATCCATGTATAAAGTTTTTTTTTTTTTTTAAAGACTTGCGCAAATGAAAGAATATTAAGAGGTTGAAAGAAAGAACAAAAAAAGGATTAGAAGTACTGAGGGGGGAGGGACGTGGGAGGAAAGTAACGAATTGGCGAGCGAACAAGGTGGGCCAAATCAAAAGTATACGTGCGTGATCCGTGATAGTGGTCTGGGTTGCGACACGGGAAGGAGACCTGTTGTTTAGCACTTTAGTGGGTCCATTTGTGGGGTTGTTTTAAGTACCCGTTTCTTTCGCTTTAAATGTTTTTCTATCCTTTGAGAAGGGGCAGAAAAATGGGGCATTCCCGTTTTTGTCAAAATGGGAGAAGCTTCTCGAAGGGCTAAGCGCGTGGGGGGAAAATGAGAAAAGCGCTGTATAAATTTTTTGAGCGGATGTACAATATGCACAGTGTATAAATTGTGGACCGTGTAGCGGCGAAGTGTCCTCTTTGTGGAGGCCCTATTTTGGTCAAGACCAAACGGGTGGAAAAAGACTCACGGGAGGAAACAAAACGGGGGAAAAACCCGACTAGGCGCTTACGTCAAACTGTTGCTCCGCCCGTTTGCCAATTCGAGTGCCACTTTCCAATTTTGTGTGAAACATCCCCCCCCCTTGCAACAATTTGTTCGCCCTGTCCGCTTCTTAATTAGTTCGTTTTTTCTCCCCACGGAAAAATATAGTCAGCCGGGCCACCAATTACATGGTGAAGCAGCAATTCGTTTGTACTGTTGCGCTCCCCGTGCGCGTAACTTTTTGGCTGTATTTCCGGCAAAGTATGGATGGATAAAAAAAAAAAAAAAAAAAAAATCGCCTGAACATTTGGCCACGCTTTTGTTAACTTGTGTGCCATGCGGAGTGCACTTCCATTTGTGCAACAATTTTTGAGCGGCCCATTTGGTTGACCTCTTCCGACCGTAGAGACAACTTTTGCGAAGCGTGATCCGTCCACCCTAGCGCGCATCAGTTATACTACGTTTGATACTTTCTGCCTTCATACCGAAAAAAAAAGAGTGGAAAGGAATGCCGCAAAAAGGTGATTATTTATGAGGAGTAGGGATTTTTTTTTTTTTTTTTATTACCCCTCCCCCCAACGCGTTACACACAGGTGTTGCAAACAATTGCGCTGAACATTTGGAAAAAAAAAAAAAAAAAAGAAAAAATACGCACATGGGTGTATCTTTGCATGTCCACAGGTGTGTATATGTACATATATAAATACATGCGTGCGTGGAATTTTTCCCTCCCCCGTCTGACATCCATCCGTTCGCACAGCCGAGGAAGGGGAGTTACGCAAACTGGGAGAGACCATGTGGTACGACAATGAACGGGTCCCAGAAGAAGAGGGGGTAAGTAAACTACTCGTTGGAAAAACATTCGCCTATTTTCCCAAATATCCGGACGATGAAAATCGTCATGTGTTGCAGGGGGAGGAGCGATACGGAGAGGGAAGAGCGGAAGGCGATGTGGCCCATGGGGGGAATGCCAATATAGTGGATAACATGGAAACTATGGACAATATGAATAGTGGGGGAAATGAGGGGATCATGGAGACGATAGAAGATGTGGAGGAATCGCACAGAGGGGATGAGGTGATGAAAGAGGGCAATGGGGAGAACATGCAGAACATTGAAGGAGTGGACAGTGTGTTCTTCAAGGAGAAGGAGTATGTACTAATACAGCAGAGACTGGGAAGGACGATTATTCCACTAAACCCAGAGCTACTGGCACAGTCCACAATGGAGCAAGAAATCATAGATGGGTACCTAAGCGAGATCCACAAAAATGTCGGAAAGTATTCAATCCTAACAGAGTATTCCTTTTTAATGAAAGAAATGCCAAGGGGAATATACTGCCTTCCACAAGAAAATAATTTATTAGTGTGGGATGTATTCATAATTTTATATAGCACGGTTTATAAGAAGGGGAAATTTAAAGCGCAGATCAAATTGGGAGAAAATTATCCACAAACAATTCCTGAAGTATTTTTTTGTCTTCTGTTTTTCATCCTTGTGTAAATTTTCAAACGGGAAAATTAAATTTGGGAAAACACTCAAAAGAATGGACTCCAAAAAGTCATTACATGTCGTTAATATTTCTGTACATGAGAAATATTTTTTATTTGCAAGATGAATATAGTAAAGAGAATATCGAAAATGAGGAGGCTTACTTTTTACTGAACAATGACCGCGAGTCGTTTCTTCGGAAGGTTAACGAGTGTGTGCATACATCGAATGAGAAGCTGCATCACCAGGTAGACAATTACATGTTCAATTTTGATGCTGAGGTGGCTAGCCGGGAAATCTCCGATATGATGGAGCAGGTGAAGGACGACCCCCTGTGCAGCAGGAAAGCAGAGGCGTTCATACACTGGCTCATCAACGACTACGCGGGGGGGCCCAGTGGGGAAAAGCCCAGTGGGGAGAAGCCCAGTGAGGAGAAGCCTAGTGAAGAGATACCCAGTGAGGACCCGGCCAGTGACGAGATACTTAGTGAGGACCCGCCCAGTGAGGAGATACTCAGTGAGGACCCGGCCAGTGACGAGATACCCAGTGAGGACCCCCCCAGTGACGAGATACCCAGTGAGGACTCGCCCCGCGACGGCGCGGCAGAGGAGGGGGCCCCCCCGAATGAAGTGACCCCCACGAATGAAGTGGCCCCCCCGAATGAAGTGACCCCCCCGAATGAAGTATCCCCCCACCATGACAACGACAAGCGCGAAAACGAACATGACGACACAACATCCGTGGATGCTACCGCCGTTTAGTACCTCCGGAGGGACAGAAAAAAGAAGTAACACATGCAGTAGCGTTGCACACTTGGGTGGTTAAAAGGAAAAAGAGGTCTATCGGGGAAATGAAATAAAAAAATAAAAACATGGCCATCTTTTGCACGCTTGAATTAGCGAACAAATAATCAGTCAACAAATGCACATTTTTAAGGCAACCGGGTGATGCCTACTCGTGGACGCATCACA
>NC_020407.1:2633688-2654505 GCF_000321355.1 Plasmodium cynomolgi strain B
TTTTTTTGTCTCATTCAAATTTGATATTTATTTTAAAATAATTTTTTTTGAAGAATTTTATTGCTAACTTTTAAAGGCAAAATTATTTTTAATTACAACTCGGCGTGTCGCGGTTGTCGTTAAAGCTATGGCTTTGAATGAGACGGGATTAAAACTTCACCTCTTAAGCAGCACAAATGGGAGAATTTTTCCCCAATAAAGGGGCGTTACGATAGGGCATACCAGCATGTGTATATATGTAACTGAACTATGTGAGTGTTTATATCGCCCTCTTCGCAGCCTCAAACCATGCAGTTACTCAAGATGCGGCTCTGGTCATACAAATTTAATAAGGGACTGTCTTATTTGTGGGCTCAGCTCATTGCTGTTTCACCCTGCCAATTAGTATGCATCGGGAGATTGACGTACATTCGGAGGGCGTCCAAATCAGATGCTTGGCTGCCACAGCGCAACGTTCAAGCAGCCTGACAGAAAAAAAGAGGAAAATCAACATGATCATTATTAATGTTGTGTTAGAGGGGGGCTGTGCATTCGGAGGATGATCCGTAGGCAGCTGCTAAGGCATGTGCACAGGTTCGCCTGCGCAGTAGGGCGTTCCTACTTGAGGCCAAGATGGCACACTTGGGGTTGAAAGTCACATTATAAGGGGGGCCTAAACGGAAGGACGTTAGTAGTGCGATAATTATGTCATTTCCAAAGAGAGAGGGGGTACAAGAGTCATGACGCTACGATGTCCCTGTTCTCAGTCCTATTCGCCTTATTAAAGGCATTCCTCTGCCTTATGGCCCACTCCTCGGGATCGAATACAAACGCGTCACAAGAAGACAGAGGGGGGGGGAAGAGAATTAGGAAAAAAAAAAAAAAAAAAATAGCACAATTTTTGGCTTACCCTCGTGGCCATACAGAGTCGTCACGTAGTTTCCATTTTCATTCCAAATGTGAATTCCGCTGTCTGTCCAGCCTGAACGAGCGCAGGGTGAAAGGGAGTATATTTGGAAGGAGAAAACGGGAAGGCGGAGGAGTACACCACGTTTAAGTTGGCGGGAACGCGCGTGAACACCGGGGAACACACACAACTGCAATTCTGCAATTCTGCAAATGTGCTTGTCTGCGCATATGCTACTCGCCAAATGATCCTTCCTTACCGCTCATGACGTACTGCCCGTCGGGCGTTATAGTCGGGAGGAACAAACTGCTGCACGAATTTTCCGCGGGCGGCTCCAAACCACTGCTGCCAGTGGCGCCGAATTGGTCACACACATTCACACTTGAACTGGAAGGAAATTTTTTTTTTTTTGTGTGCAAATGGCTAGCTGGTGAATAAAAAGAGCTGAACTGTTCAGGTGATTTTTGAGGATATTTATAAGAACATAAAAAATTACCAGTGATGGAGTCAATTTTGAAATGGTTATTTTGATTAGTCGAAACAATGATAGCTTTATTATTTGGAGTAAATAAAAGGTTTACAACAAATTCGTCTTTTCCCATGCTGTTTTTTAAGTTGCAAATGTGGTACTCTCCACGATCAAGCATTAACAAAT
This sequence comes from Plasmodium cynomolgi strain B, assembly GCF_000321355.1. NCBI lineage: Eukaryota > Apicomplexa > Aconoidasida > Haemosporida > Plasmodiidae > Plasmodium > Plasmodium cynomolgi. The sequence goes on from NC_020407.1 coordinate 2,635,230, forward strand.
CATAATAGTGAATTTCTTTCTTCCCGTAGGAGGCGACAAATATATTTCCTTCTTGAAAAGAGGAGACGGGTCTTACAAAATCAGACTTATATAAAATTAAAGGAGAGTCACAATTAAAATAGTATAGTTTTATGTGTCCATCATCCGAATTGATTAACATTAGCTTTTTGTTTTCATTTATGTTGATGCCATTATATTCACAAATATTTCCTATCTGTGGGAGGGACTTCATATATTTATTTTCTTTAATGTCCCAAAACCTGAGGAACTGTTTATGCTCCGAATTGTTCGATTTCGTCGAGCAGACAATAACATCATTTGTGCTATTTAAAAAACGTACAACATCCACACCACAATTTTTACTATGTAGCGACTTCACGTTATTCCCCTTTACTAAGCTATACAGCGTTATCGAGTCATTTTGATTGGACGTTAACAACAGATCTCCATCGTAACTCCACGCCATGTTCTTCGTCAGTGCTTGCTTATACTTGAACGCCCTCAGAACTTGAAAACTCTTTACGGCCTCATCCGTTAATTTTATTTTTTTCTGCGCCACTGAGTTCATCATTTGGCCGTCACGTGTTATACTGGACGCTCCGTTGCCGCCTCTACCCGCTTCTTCTATCTCTGTTGCTTTCCTTTCCCCTGGGGACTATATCTCTTCTGATGCCTTTTCTGGGGAGGGGGGGAGTTGCTCCAATGCCGACTCCCTGTTTATTTATTATCAAACCAACGGCGCCTGTTCGTTGTCATTCGGCTTGCTACGATATCACGGCGTGAGCGGCCACACGTGTTAGGTCGCTAAGAATGTGCTATGATGTGCCATTCTATTTTTTTTTTTTTTTTTCTCCCTTCAATTTAAAAATTTAGCCGCGTTTCGAAGGGATTGGCCAAACGTGTTAGGTCGCTAAGAATGTGTTCTTATGTACCATTCTTTTTTTTTTTTTTTTTCCCCTTCAATTTAAAAATTTTTAGCCGCGTTTCGAACGGACTATTTGCATTTTTCGCACCTTGGAAAATTGGAGCCAGGATTATGCGTTCGTTTAGGGCTCCTTGGACTGCCATCCATTCGGCTCGGATCCAATCCAGTAGGATCGTATCAACCTTCAGCGAACCCATGCTGCATGCATTTAATAATCGGTTTGTCGATTTGTTCGGATCAGCCTTACCGTGCATATTTATGCCATGATTTATTTTTACTTTATTGTCTCCTCCAAATGGGACTTTTCCATCCCGCGGAGAGTCTCCCCTCCTCGATCTACTGCAGGAATGTTGAACACTGTACGTCTCGACCTTTCACCTATTCGTTCTTTTGCGAGTAGGGAAAAGTCACCTATAAAAGGTAATGCAAAGGGGGTTGTTGCCCCCCTTTTGTTGTACCTTTTTTACTTCATAGCAAGGATGAACAAACTGTACCACCGGTTAAACGGTTCGAAAGTATTTTTATGACATATGCTCGTCCATTGGTGGTGTTCAATTCAACTGCCTATCGCGAATGAACATTTGGGGAAGCATCTCCCATAGGGGGAAGATAAAAGGGCGACTCGTAAATAACCAACGGTGAGTCGAACGAGCAACTGTCACCTCATGAGAGCGCAAAAGAAAAGAAAAAAAAAAAGTGTCCACCCTGTTTATCAATCCAGTTTCTTCGAACAGTTTACATTTTGCAAAATTGTAAAAAAAAAAAAAAAAAAAATTGCCTAATTTTTGTGAGCATACGCAGAACAAACAGTGCGTGAAAAATCGCTCGCTTAAATTTCCCCAGTAGACAGACCTAATTATTTTAAAAATGGACAAACGGCCCCACGGGTGACAATGGAGGCATTTAAAAAAAGGAGCATTTGCAAAGGTGGACGGGGGGAAGTTATACAACATGAAGCACACACAAAAAAAAAGAAACAAAAAAGGAAACAAAAAAGGAAACAAAAAGGGAAACAAAAAAGGAATCAAAAAAGAAACAAAAAAGGAAACAAAAAAAGAATCAAAAAAGAAACAAAAAAGAAAGAAAAAGCGCGGGAAAAAATTAAAAAGAGGCTTCGTCACACATAGAATAAATAAAAGGCAAAGAAACGTCACACTGAAAACATATTCCAATCGTATGTAATCGGAAAAGAAAAAAAAATTATACAAAAAAAAAAATTACCCTTTTGTGCAAAGTCACCAAGGGGAAAAATGAATAACCATTTGTTAATTACGCGCAGCCGTGGCCAAAGGGAAAAAAAGTAAAGAAAAAATAAAGTGAAAAAGGGAAAAAATAAAATGAAAAAATAAAGTGAAAAAAAAAAAATAAAAAAAATAAAGTAGTAAAAAAAAAAAAAAAAAAACGAAAACAAAAAGTAAAACCAATGAAGAGGCAACACAAGTTAAGGTGAATTTAAAAAGAGTTGGAGAAAATAAACATATGGTGAAATCCCATTTGCGAATTTAAAAAGGGAAGGAGAAAGTAGACTAGACCGTCCATGCGGATGATGATGTGTCCACGCTGAACCGAATGGGCCGAGAGTCAAAACAGAAGACACGACGCCTCTCATAATGAAACAGATATTCCTCCATCCGGTGAAAAAAAAAATAAATAAAAAAAAAAAATAAAATAAAATAAAGTAAAATAACTTGGGTGTGTACAAAACAATGCTGCTATAACATGTCTTGGTGCAAAATGGGATGGCGAAAAAAGGGACCCCCGAGGGGGAACAACCAGGTTGACATCAAGCCCATCCACTGTCCCTGTGCTGTGCTTGTACGCACTGTTACAGATATAACTGATGACTGCCTCCCCTGAGATTATCCCTTCTTTTTCACGAGCACAATTTTTTTCTTAGCCTTGCCAGGTGAAGGGTCAGCAAACCCTTTAAATAAATCACTCTTCTTCATTTCTGTGTATGTCATTTCGTTCATACTTTTCCCATAGTGAGGCTCATCGTAATTATAATTTTTCTTCCCGGCATCTCTGTTTCTGGTTTTCCCGTATAGGTACCTGGCAATGTTGGGGTTATTATCCATTTCGTTCTTCACCTCATCCATATCTTTCGAGAGGTTGGACGTGGAGGCTGCGTGAGGAGGGAAGGATATCGAGGGTGTTGTGTATGTCGGATTGCGCATGTTCATAGAGGTTCATCCCTTCGTGTTAAGTGTGTCCACCACAGGGGGGTAATTCCTTTCAGTTTTCTTTTTATAGCGGTTAAACGGTGGATTCATTTTTCGAAACACCATACAAATGCATGCAGAATGCGCACCACTTACCACTAGTTTCCTTCCTATTCGTATGTACTCTTATTTTTTTTTTTTTCTTCTCTTTTAAGTCATATAAATCTGAGGGGGGGGGAAAAAAAAAGGGGGAGAAGCATGATGGGAATATGCGCGTTTTCATGCAATGAGAGTGTACATGTGTGTACCCACAAGGTGGTACACTCGGGCACAAATGCTTCGCAAATGTCGCCGCAAATGCTCGCGCCTGGCCCCCTACTTGACGTCTTCGAATACATTTGGTTCAGATCCAATTCCTCGTCAAAGTTGCTTAGCTCGCTAAGCTCATTCGTGTCCGAGTACTTTTGCCGCATGGCGGGCTGCGGCTCCCCGTCGTGCCCCGTTTTTCTGCCAATTTCTCTACTTATCTCCCTATCCATTTCTTTCTCCATCTCCCGCTCCCGCTCTTTCTCCTTCTCCCGCTCCCGCTGTTTCTCCTTCTCCCGTTCCCTCTCTCTATCCTTCGCCCACTCCCGCTCTCTTTCCATCTCCCGCGTCTTCTCCTTTTTTTCTTCCCAATCTGCCTCTTCCTCCCCTTCAGCACTGCTCATCCCTTCCAACCTCTTCCTGCGGGTTTCTTCCTCCTCCCTTTTTTTTCTTCTTCTTCTTTTTCTGCTCCTCCCGAGAGTGCGTCTTTTTTTCTGCCATCTTTCTGTACTCCTCCTCCTCTTTTTTTTTCTTTCTTCCTCTTTTTTTCTTTCCTCCTCTTGCCTCTTCCGCTCCTTCTCCTTCTTCTCCCACTCATTAATTTTCAGCATGTACGACATCTTCCGTTCTAACTTCTCATTCTCGAATAGTTCCTTTTCTTTTTCTAGCTTCATTTTTTCCTCCAGTAGCATTTGTTTCTCTTTTTGCTCCCTCAGCATTTTCTGTTTTTTGAATTCCTCCTTTTCCCTCTCCAGCTTTTCTATGTCTTCTTGCAGTTTTTTTTTTTCCTTCTCAAAGTAGTTGTTCGATTTTATTAGCTTTTCGAATTCTAGTTGGTTTTTTTCCTGCTCCGATTTGCTTTCTTTTTCTCGATCCTTTTTCCGCTCCGATTTGCTCTCCTTTTCCCTTTCCTTCTTCTTTTCTTTTTTTTCTTCAACTCCTTTGTGTCTACCCTTTTTCCCGTCCTGCAATCAGTCGAGTCAGCAGGTATGATGCTCCCCTTTCGGCTCACCACTGGGATGTCTTTCTCGTGTGCTTCTTCCGTCAGCTGGTCATCTTTTCTTTCCTCTTCTGGTGGCCGATACGCACCTTCCCCAGGCTCATTTTCATTTTTGGTGGTCTCCTTTTGGGTGGAATCCCCTTCTTTCACGTGGACTACACTTTCTTGTGGCTCTCCCATAGGGGCGTCCTCACGAGGGTTCTCTTCCTCATTTTTGCTTTGTCCACTTTTGCGACTCCCTTCTTTTTTCACCGCCAGCAACAAATTGATCAAGTCAACCGACCTCTTTAGCTTCTTCTTTTTCGAACCTCTCCCTGTGTTCTGTGTGGATTCTATCTGCTCCGTTTCGTTATTGGCGTGGGTCCCCATGAGGTCCATATTTACGTCATCCTCCTGAACGTCCTCCTGCGAAGGCGCCTCATCCTTGTTTTGGGAGTCAAATTTTACGTCCATCTCCTCATAGGCGTCCTCCTTTAGTGTCTCCTCTAGGTTGTTTTCTGCTAGGACATCCACATCTATGACTTCGACCGTTGGCGCATCTGCATCTTCGGGGGATCCCTTCTGCTTTTTTCTGGCGCTCTTCATTTCTGCTTTTCTTTGTGCCTACGATGTTTGGAGGAGAGTACGAGGGTGCAACAGAAGGGTGTAAGAGTGAGGCATTTTTGCAATCGTATTTTGATTTCCCAATCGTATGTGTGTTACACATGTGGGAAATGCCCTTATGTGGGAAATGCCCCTTATGTGGGAAATGCCCCTTATGTGGGAAAAAAAAGAAACACCCCGTTTGGGGGGGCCATGCCTTAGAATGACAGTCTGCGCCTGACCACCCCGGTGTGCTCACCTTCTCCTTGACGATCTCCATCTTGCGCAGCTCCCTCTGCGTTATCTTCACGCAGGTGATGATGTAGATGTAGGCGGAAATAAAATCTCCGGGGAGGCTATACAAGCAGACAGCAAGCGAAAGACACAGGGACCTATCTCTGGATTCTAAAATAGCTAACGTGCTAATGAGTTTATCCGAAATGAACTTTGATTTACACGTGTTAAAATGGTAGGGGAATCCGAGTAGTCTATGACTCTGTGGGACTTTATAGTAGAGTGCTTTTTTCCAGTCTTCAATTTTTAGTTTGGCTAGCAGTTCGTCTTCTTTTCTCGACGTGTTCAACTGGTGCAGTAACTCTAACCCGACTTGCAAAAATAGTTCTAAAGTCTCATCTCGGTTCCATCTAGTAGACAAGTTCCGAGAAGCTCTATAAATATTTATATTTTTTTCAATGTTGCCCCTAAGTTCTTTAGCTAGTCTATCCAATTCCATATCTTCAATTTTATGAGAATAATTCTTTATGGTGAAGCAGGGTTGGATGTTGTAATCAATGGAGGAGAAGGGAAACCATAAGTCTACCTTCCAGTAATCATACCAAATATTTAAAGGATTCGGATCCTGAAGATTGAGGAAAATATTTTTATTGTTAAAAATGAGATCAATTGTTTTGTATGGAATAGATGGTCCCCCGAGTGGAATATCAGTTACTCTATTGTTAAAGAGTTCCTTAATTTGTCTCTTTGTTTCTTCCTTTATTTTGCTAGCATCATTTGTACTTATTCCATTTTTCTGCAAAAAGCCATGTCGTAAATGAGACTTATATTTTGTTTCATTTAATTTAATTTCCAAACTTTTTAATTTATTCATATCACTAAATCTTTTTTTCAATGTGTATATATTTCCTGTGGTTGTTTCCCAAAATTTTATCATTCCATAATTTTTCTCCTCATTATATTCGAAGGTACATACCCATGCATGTTTCTGATTATCCCACAGGGTTCCAAAACAGACAAATGATATGACCGGTATTCCTAAGAACAAACTACACAGTAGTAGACTATGGTCTAGGGCATTCCCCCCTTTTAGCTGCAATGTAAAATCTGGTGTAAATGCGATATTATCCTTTTTATGAATAAAAGGTATACATCTAACGTAGTGGAAGATAGCATTTGTGGACTCTGCACCGTAGGGAGATTTCACACTTGTAATTAGCGTTGGCAAAAAATTACTCTCCTTTCTTTGGTTTAACAACTCGTAATTAAAAAAACGCTTCGTCTTATATATGTCTGTACATCCTTCTGGAATCCCCTTAATCGTTTTAAGTACCTGAAAATATAGTGCTTTCAGTTTATCGTACTTTTGCGCCAACCGGATAGGGAAATTTTTGGTCGTGTTAAACACGGGTGGGGCTACCACAGGGTTGTGGTCACGCTGATGATCACGCTGATGGTCACGCTGATGGTCACGCTGCTGTTGCTGTTCCTGTTGCTGGCCACGCTGATGTTCATGTAGATGGTCATGCTCCTCGTTAGCTAACATATCTGGGTATGTCCATACGCTAAAATGTATGTTTGAGATTCTTTGGTCGTCATGGAGAAAGAGTAATTTTTTGCATCCTCTGTAGACGACTGTGTCGTATGGCGTCTTGACATTAGTCTCCAAATCGATGTGCTCCAGTTTGGTCTTTTTTCTTCTAACATTTTTTTCGTTGAAAAATATTTCATACGGGGTTATGGATACCCCTCCCACGTATACAATATCGTCTGCTTTCCCCCAAACGTCAATATAGATACGTCCCTTTTTGCTAAAATTTTGATACGTCACCTGATTTTTGTGATTGAATCGTAGTGGGATAGCTATTTGGCTGTCATAGTTAGGTGACAAGGTTTTCTTTACGAATCGTGTTCTCCTACTGGTTTCATCGAAGGAGACTTCCACGTAGGTATCCAATTCTTTTACATTTTCTACTGTCACTATCTGGTCGATGTTAAATATATGAACGATTAGGTAGGCATAGCGACAATCCAGGTGATAAATATCTCCTATTTGTCTGTATCGAGGTACCCTTGCTATGATAACTTTTCCATCCACTGTACCGAATTTCCATTCCTCTAGTTTGTTCTCCCAGCCTTCGTACTGAGCTTCTTCGATCAACCAGGGAGGTACCTCCAGCTGGTGCGCGACGTACGGGTAGTCCACAACTCCTTTGAGCGGGATTTGACACGTCCCGATTTCTCGGCTGCTCTTGGGCGCGGACATGTCCTCGACTTTAATCTGAGGGGGTGTGGAGGGGAGGTATGTCAGGAGGTGGGGTGCCTTCCGGGGTAGCCGCGGAATCGCAGCGCAATCGATCGTATTTTCATCGCACTCCCGGGGTTGCCGCTCTGCCATATCGTATTTCCATCGCACTCCCGGGGTAGCCGCTCAGCCATATCGCATTTTCATCGCACACCCGGGGTTGCCGCTCAGCCAGGTCGCGTCCCCCACGCAATACTCACGTTCAAGTAGGACATGTCGATGTCCCGAAGCGTGCCCCGGAAATAGATCTCTCCGAGGTTCTCCCAGATGGGGAAGCACATGTCCTTCTGCTCCATGGAGACCAAAGTCAGTCCTTCATGCCCCTTGGGCGTGTGCGTCAAGGTGATAGTAACTCTGGGATTTGGCAACTCCACATTATCCACATTTTTGTAGGAGACTTGTTCGTTCTCTTCGACATTCTGCATCAAACTGACATTCCGGAAAAATAATTTTTCTAAATTTCTTGCTAGCCGATCATCCTTATATTTGGCACCCGTTTTATTCTGTTGACTATTTTTATTGTTTCTTTCTGAGTCTTCAGACAAGGCAGTATTGAACGAGGAATTCATGCCGATCCCATATTCTGGGTTTTCATTTTCGTTTTTTTTTTTTTTTTTTTATTTAATTTTTTAACTTTTACACAGATTCCTCCTTTAGGGAAAAAATGACAGCGTCCATTATTGTTAAACCGTCTCCCCAATTTATCCGGATCGTCCTCTACGTACTTTAAGCTCTTAGCTTGTATGTACGTGTAGGATAGCAAATCGCTAAATGACCAATTCAGAAATGATAACTCAAAATCGTATAGCTCCTGGAAGTATAGTTGGAAGAAGAGACGGCAGCGCTTCACTCGGGTGTCTTTCATATATTTGTACAAAGTCGTTTCGTTGTAAACCTGTCCTACTGCAAATGAGAGAAGGGGCTCTTCGTATATTCCTTCCAGCTTATTTAATGTGAGTTGTTTATACTCCCACACCTTTATTCTTAGCTTTTCATTTTCGAGGTCTAGATACGATCCTCTATACTCAAATACGCTCCTAAAATTCATGTTTTTTTTTTGCTCCGCTGCAACGTTGGACACCACATGGGTCCGCAGGCAGTTTTTCGTCTTCCCCTTTGCGTAGATTTTCATGCTGGAGCCTCTCTGCGGTGAAGAAGGGGGGGGGAATGGGAGGAGCAATGGGGGGCTGTGCTTCCAACCTGACGCGCGCATAGGCAGACCGCCCATGTAGGAACGCCTCCCACGTATGCACACCTCCCATGTATGCACACCCGGCTGCTTTGGGGGAAACTCACCTGTATGCGACACTCCTCTCGGTTGCCTCCAAAGTCGAAATCGACAAACGCATTAAAATCGCTGCTCATATAATTCTGGATATGCAAATCCCACAGAATGACTTTCCACCTCCTGGGGTACCCCCAATGCTTTTTCAAGTCATCCGTATCTCCTCTTTCCTCTTGCGGACTTTTTAACACCTTGAGGAATTGCTCATATGTGTACTGTGGCGCTCCTAGCATTTCATCGAAGAACGTTTTTTCCTCTGCTCCTTCTAGAGAGGGATCCCCCTGTACTGGCGCGCTCGCCTCTGGGTTTTCGTTCGCCTCTGCCTTCTTCGCTTCATCCTTTTCCGCGCCGCTGTTGTTCAGGTTGACGATGTTTTTGAATTTGTCGAACATCGTGTTGAGGGGTGGGGAACGGGTGGCAGATTAGCGGCGGGGAACGGATGTCAGATTAGCGGCGGGGGACGGATGGCATATTAGCGGTGGTTCCCCTTGTCCTTTCTCCTATTCCCTTTCTCCTCTTCCCTTTTCCCTCTTCCCTCGCGCCGCCTCACTGCTTCGCACCCTTCCCCTGCTGGCCCCTCTATGCAGGGTCTCCCTTTGCAGTTGTCCCCCTGAAGAGGCTCAGAAAGGGAGCACGCCTAATGCAAAAACGGTTTTGAAAAATGCTAGTCAGTTCAGGGTGCAGTTATATTCTCGCAGTTAATTCATTGCTTGGGTGTATGTTTAGTGTATGCCTTGTTGTGTAGTTAGTGGGAAGGGGGTCTGACTCTACCTAAGCTGAGATGCAGCGGTAGGGTGCTATAACGACAACTGGTGGGGATCCCTTCACTTGTCCTGTACTCGCCTTGTCTTCCTTTTTCCTACCTCACGTAAAAAGGTAGTGTTACCCTCCCAACAAAATGGGTGCCTATAAAATGCGTGCCGACAAAACTGCTCACGTGTGCCTCTACACGCATTTGAAGGCGCATTTCGAGCTCCACAATAATTTGCCTCTTTTTATTTTCAACTCGTTACTATGGGCTACTGTTGTAATGGGGAAGCTCGTCTGGGGTGGGAAAATAAAAAAAAGTATTTTTTTTCCCTGCATTTCTCCCCTCTGCTGCTTATCCTTCTGCTGCTTATCCCTCTGCTGCTTATCCTTCTGTTGCTTATCCCTCTGCTGCCTATCCCTCTGCTGCTTACCCCCCTTTTTGATAAAGGATGATGAGCGCCCTACACAATGGTGTACTCAAATCAAATGCTCACAGGTGACACCTTTTTTTGTAAATTGGTGAATTATGCAAATGGAGGGGGTGTGTACGAAGTTCGCATTTGCGAGGTTGGGTAACGGCTGAGTTAGGTCTCAATTTTCCCGTTGCGCAGAAGAGGGGGAGGGGAAAAGTTGTTCAGGCGGAGTGACGAGCAAGCAAAGGTAACGTGATGATGCAGTAGCTATGGAGTGATTGCTGCGCAGGTGGAAAATCTGCCCCCTCTCCCCCTTGGTTCAAAGGGAGGCTACGGAGAAGCTAAAGGGAGGTTAAAGGCGATCTCGGCGAGGGGAAAGGCGCACAAAATTAGTACGCTCGCAAGTGGAAGCAAGAAAGCCGCAAAAGGGTGATACGCATACGCACACCTGAACGGAGGGGGGCGTGCATAATGTGTAATGAGCAGTGCGTATTGTGTAAGCGTGCGTGCCTACGCGCCCATGTTCCAGGAATTAATGCAATCCACAAAACATACACAGTAAAACGCGTACACACATACACACGTACTGTACACGCATGTGTTGATGTGTGTGTTCACAAGCGTATATACATTTTTAAACTTAATAAAGGTGTAACTTTTTTTTTTTTTTTTTTCATAAAGTTTGTGATGTTATTATGCACCTGGAGAAAAAAAAACAGTCCCGTATAAGCATAAGAGCAAGAGAAGGATGGAAAAAAGAATTCGACACGGATGCAACGCATGCGGCAGGTGGGTTAGTGGAGATGTCCCCGAGGGTGACCACTTATTAGGAGGGAAAAATGGCACACATGGTAGCATAAGGCGAAATGGCGAGGTAAAGATGACACAAAAAATGGAGCCACGTGGGGCAGAAATGGCACAAAAAATGAAGCCACTGGAGCAGAAATGGCACAAAAAATGGAGCCAATTGGTGTAGCAAAGATGACACAAAAAATGAAGCCACTGGAGCAGAAATGACACAAAAAATGAAGCCAAGTGGTAGAGCAAAAATGGCACAGAAAACGAAACAGGTGACACTGGATGGGGCGCACAAAACTGGGTGCTTGTACAAACAAAAGGGAGCAACAGACGGCACGGCGTGGAACGGGCCACCTATCTTTTAACCCTATTCTTCTCGCCTTTTATGTAGTAATACAAATAATAAATGGCGCTCATGGTCACGCCTTCAATTCGGTTGGCATCGTGCAATGTGCGCGGCCTGAATTTGTTCAGTTTTTCAATTTCTTCGTTAGACAAGTAGGGGAAGTTAAGCCTACGGGGGTGGCGGTAATAGGGTGGCGGTGAGTGTGGCGGGGGGAGAGTGCCGCCATAGGCACACGGGCAGGTTAGCGGTGAGAGTGTCGCGATGGGCACACGGGCAGGTTAGCGGTGAGAGTGTCGCGATGGGCACACGGGCTGATTAGCCGCGATAGGCACACGGCAGATTAGCCGTGAAAGCCGCTTTACCTGTCGTAGGTGACATCGGGCGGGATGGCCAAGTCGAAGCTGTCCCTAATTTTATCTACCTCCCTGATCTGTTTCGTCAAGTAGGGAGAGTATTTAACCTCAGCACAGGCAGTTTCCAAGGTGGCACAGTTCAGAAGCAGGTCGTCACTTTGGTCAAGAGACAATCCGCAGTGTTGCATTTTATCCATATAAATGGCTAGATTGTTTTGTTCAGGTAAAACTGAGCTCTGTAACTCATTCCAGTTGTGAACCTCCTCCTGTAGTTTGCTCAGCAAAATATGCAGAGGGTATTCAACTCCGCTTCTGAAAATTGTATATAACGTGTTTATGTTTCCCTTGCGAGAGGTGAATTCGAGATGGATATTCTTTTTACCATCAGGTTGGAATGCCTCAACGGAATTCTTTACAAACAAATACTCTCCATCTTTACTAGATGAATCACTTGGGGGGGAAGTTATCTCCCCTTCTCGGGTACCACTCAACTGTAGCTTCTTAAAAAGACAAATGAGTCTATTGACAGAGGCATATTTCTGCCTTAGTATATACATCCTCTCATCGGATACGATCCCCAAGTTGTGCGCCATGGGGGTAAGTCTCATGTCGCAATTGTCCGGTCTGAGATAGAGTCGGTACTCTGCCCTGGAAGTGAACATTCTATAAGGCTCCGTTATGCCTTTGTTTATCAAATCGTGTATGAGAACCCCTATATAGCTTTCCCTTCTTTTCAAAATGAACTGCTGCTTTGTGTCTCCATCTGTAGTACGGGCAGCTAATGCTGCATTAATCCCTGCGATAATTCCCTGACAGGCTGCTTCCTCATATCCGGTTGTTCCACAAATCTGTCCAGCGAGAAAGAGCCCCTTGACGTTCTTCGTCTCTAAGGTATAATTCAAACAGTTAGGGTTCACATAGTAATATTCCACATCATAGGCAGGGAAGACAATTTTTGCATTTTCTAACCCTTTGATGGAGTTTACGATCTCTTTCTGTGTATTTATGGGGAAGGCAGAACTTAAGCCATTTGGGTAGATGAGTACATCGTGAAATCCTTCGGGCTCTAACCATATTATGTGTTTATTTTTCTCTGCAAATTTTGTTACCTTCTTTGCTATAGAGGGGCAGTATCTTGGTCCATTCCCCAGTTTATCGTAACAGTCGAAATCGGGTAGCTCGTTCAAATGGGTTCTAACCAATTCGTGGGTTCTTTCATTCGTGTACGTTTTATAGCATGGTAACGTTTTGTTCCTATTAACCTTGTTACTGTTTAAAAAGGAGAAATAAAATGGATTTTCTGTTTCACTATCTTCCCTTTCAAGAGAGGTAAAGTCAATGCTGCTGATGTGTAACCTCGGGGGCGTTCCTGTTTTCATCCTTTTTATCTCAAACTGGTTCTCCCTCAACTGGTTCGAAATGCTTTGCGTGGATGATTCTACTAGTTGGTCAAAAATGGCGCTGTTAAGTTTTTCTAGGTTTTCATGGCTGGTGTGGGCTATTCCGTCGCTAGGGGGGGGGGCCCATTTGTCTGTCGAGCCTTCGTGTGGGGGGTTCACCCCAGTGGGGTCTTCCCCCCTAGGGGAGTTTTCCCCCCTAAGAGAGTTTCCCCCCCTTGGCGAGCTTCCCCCACTTTGTGCCCCCCCCTCCCACTGCATCCGCCTGGAAATCCGCTTGACCCTCCCCCCGTGGTACTTCTCCTTCCCTATGTGACACACACCTCCCAGAAACGTCCCCGTGGTGAGGACTACACTGTTCGCGTAGAACTCACACGCGCATTTGTTTTTCACTCCGTAGACGCGCCTTCCGCTGAGGGGGGAACCACTTCTGCACTTTTCAATTAACAGGGACTGCACTGTGCTCTCTAAGATATGCAAATTTTTCGTGTGATGCATGTGCTCCTTCATGTGATAGTTGTACAGATCTCTATCCGCTTGTGCCCTGTGTCCCCTAACAGCCAGGCCCTTTCTTACATTCAATATTTTAAAATGTATGCCACTTTTATCTATGACTTTTCCCATGAGTCCACCTAACGCATCGATTTCTTTGACCAGAATACCTTTACCGATTCCTCCAATGGATGGATTACAGGACATTTCTCCGATACTATCTTTACATTGAGTTATTAGCAAAGTCTTCGCTCTCAATTTTGCACTTATGTGGCTGGCCTCACATCCGCTGTGTCCCCCCCCTATGACTATAACGTCATAGTTCTTGTCTAACTCTTTGCAGTTACATTTTTCGCTGAGCATGTTTACGCGGGGTCCACTTCGGGGGGGAGCGGGCCTATAGAGGAGGAAAAACAACCGTAATATCATGAAGGTGGGAGAAATGGGGAACAAAAAAGAAAAGACGCTTCAACTAGAGAGTGTTCATTCGTATGTCATGCCAACTACAGTGACGTTGACAGTCCGTCTGCTTTGTTCCCTACATCACCATGATGCCACCCCAATGGGGTGAGTGGTGATAGTGGTGCATGAGCGTTTCGTTATTCGCCCAATTTTGCGTTACTTCCGAGCGTGGGGCCATCCCAGGAAGAGCCGTCTTTCATCCAAGCGGTATGTTCTACATGGCGTGGTGAGCTGAACAGCTACTAGCATAACTACATAGCACACCGTTCGTATGGCAGCTAAAGGGAACGAGTTCGTGGACATTTCAAGGGGGGTAGAAATCTCACTCGGTGGGACACGCACATTTATTTATAAATTGGGATGTGTTCATACGGGGTGTAAGAAAAAAGGGAGAGCCATTTTGGAGGTTCCTCTTTGAAGCGCCATTTTAAATTGCCTCCATTTGCTTCAGTTTGGTGTTATTGGCTAGGTGAGATACGGGCGTAGTATGGGGGGGGCCCCCAAAAAAAATAAAAGGAAAAAAAAGTACAGCCAGGAAGTGAGTAGTATGTAGGGGGGTAATGTTCAAAGGGTAGCAAATCTGTATGTGCTACTCCCTGGGAGGGTGAGTAAGTACTTATTGAAATGAAAAAAAAAAAAATAGAGCTTGAAAGATCATAGAATCCACGTGGGTGCTAATAACATGGTTTGATCAGTACGAGGTCGCCAACTTTTGCGCCTTCCCGGGGAAAGAGTCAGATTTGAGCAAACACAGAGGGGAGTAGCGGGGTGGAACTAACGGGGAGCAGCTCTCTGCCGCTTTTCCTACGGTATGCACAAATTGGGGGGAGCGGGGAACTAGCATACGCCATGGTGAACTATATAAAACAGAGTGCCTTATCTCCTGAGGGAAGAAGAAAAAAAAAAAAAAAAGAAGCGGCATATATGTAAGCTAAAAAGTTGTTTGTAAAAATTGTGATACCTTTTAAGGAGATGTTAATTTTAGCGAAATATATAAATTTTTAATCTATAGCAAAATTTTGAAGAAAAAAAAAAAAAAAAGAGGACCTTTTACATTATTGGTATGGTATAATGTCCCCTTGTTGTTTGCCCTGTTAACGCAGATGCTTAAGTTCGTTCACTCGGTTTAATACCGGGATGTTACGAATTCACGTTTTTGTTTTGAGCGGCGGCATGTATCTGCGGTGTTGAGGGGGAGGTACCTCACGCGCGTCCATCTACACATGCGTACGTTTAGCTATACGTTTGAGAAAACAGCTCTACGCCGGTACAGGAGAGTGCCGCTTTTACGTTTGCCTTTGCTTTGCCTTTCCTGTGGGAGGGAGAACCCCCTTACTGACGACCGACTGATGATTTAGCCAAGTCGCACGAGGGGTGGAAGTTCACGTATATTTATTCTTACATGCACATATGCCTTCGCGTATAACTCTACATTTTTGTAAATCGTTTTTTCCAACCCAAGTGAGTGTTAGTAGCCCGTCGGGCAGGCTTCATCACAAATTGGGGTGTTTGCCTGTCGAGGGGTCAAATTTCTCCGTGTCGTTTGTAGTGCTCGGGTGTATACCATCTGTACCCCCCGTTGAATTTCCCCTCCCGCGTCTGCCCCAGCTGGAGTGAAGAAGCCTAGCGAAAGAGCGCGGCGAAAGAGAGCGGCGAAACAGAGCGGCGAAACAGCGCAGCGAAAGAGCGTAGCGAAAAGAGGCGTAGGGAAGAACCCATCGAAGAAGCCTTGCGAAGAAGCCTAGCGAAGCGGCATGAGGAGGCAACCACATAAAACCCCTAGGCAGAGCAACCCAACGAACAACCCGGAGGACTGATCGACCAGCACGCAGCACAATGAAGAAGGACGCAGTGGATAACAACAAGCTGACGAACAAGGAGATGAATAACTTCCGGCTGATGACACAGCTAATAGAATTGAAGAAACACAAAAAGGCATTCAAAATATGCGAGCAGATACTTAAGAAGTATCCGAAAAATGGAGAAACGCTAGCGGTGAAGGGTTACCTGTTAAACCTTATGGATGAAAAAAACAAAGAGGAAGCTTTTAAGCTTATCAAAGAAGGAATAGTAAATAATATATCGAGCAGTTTCTGCTGGTACTTATATGGATGCCTTTACAAAATATACAAAAATAATGATGAAGCTTTGAAATGTTACCTTAAAGCGTTGAAGCTCAACCGTTATGATTACAAAGCTTTGAAAGAAGCATGTATCCTTCTGCTATATTTAGGAAGGTATGAACAGTTCAAAGATCTAAGGATAGATGTATATAAAGATACCGTCAAGGGGGTAAGAGATAAGGCCATGATAATTTTTGCGTTTCATCTTCTGAAGCAGTATGAAAAATGTTCTATCATAATTAATCAGCTGCAGGATGAGTTGGTTCCCAAAGGGAATGCTAATCGGGACCCAATAAAGGGAACCGATTTGCCCCCCAGTGAAAGACATGATCTGATAACCTACATGTGTGAAATTTTGTTAGAAGGAAAGCTTTACGAAGAGTGCCTAAAATTATTGAAAACACATGAGGATGATTTACTGGACAAATTGTGGTATAATAAAATGCTCGGATTGGTATACCTATTTGAAGACAATTTTGATCAGGCCAATTTATATTTTAAGAAGGCCTTCGAACTGAATTATGAAAATTTGAATATCCTTTTGCTGATTTTGTACACGGAGAGGAGTTACCCGCTTGATGGAAAGGGGGGAAGCAGTGGAGAGACAGAAGACTCATCAAAGGAGGGAAGAAAACTCTCCAGCTTGTTCTTTCTCGATTATAAAAATGAGCATAAAATGGATGAACAGGTAAATGTGAATGAACATGTTAAGGTATTACTACACGAATTTATTTTAGACGTTTATGGGTCAAATAGAAATCTGAAGTTACTCGCCAGGAAGGAGAAAAATATCTTGAATGATTATGTGTGTCATAATTGGGGAATGAAAAAATATGACGTATACACCCTTTCTGAATTCAATAATTTTGTTAATGTAAATTTAGTGGATGAAGAACATTTTAAAGAAAATCTACATTTGAAAAATATTGATGAATATATCACCTCGATGAGGGAAAGTGTTCATACCGAAATGAACAACATCACCAAGGGGGGGGACGATGTATACTCGCGTAACATTATTCACTGGTCGGAAAAACTAGGAGTAGACTTACCATACTGCTATAAAAAAAGATTTGAAAAATGCATGAATATGATGCACTTTTACAAAATAAAAAATCTCAATGAGGAGGAGGAAAACTGCTTCGAAAATTATTTTAAAGATTTGCAAAAAAAATATAAGCATTCGAATTTGTTAAAAATATTTCCCCTTTACTTTTACAATGAAAAAAAATTTTCCTTTCACGTGGAAAAACTACTTCGCAGTTTATGCTTTCAGAAGTGCTTAACCATTTTCAGCTATTTTAGGCCTTTCTTTACTTACAAAAATGTTAAAATAATTCTTTTTTTGCTTCAAAAATATGTTGAAAATTATGAGCGCGTGAGGGACATTCCCCCCTTTGACTGTGGTCCTTCTTGTGGTGAGATCGGAGGATGTCACGACTGTTTGGGGGGAAACATGGGTCAAGAAGGTGAAGAATCGCCCCAAAAGGAGACACAAGGATGGGATAAAGAAGTCCCCGAAAAGCGAGAATTCATGCCTGAGCACGACCATGAGGAGGGTCACCTAAATGGTGAGGTGATAAACGGGGAACTACCCACCGGTGAGGAAAAGATTCACCTGGAAAAAAGCACCAACGGGGAAGCGGAAGAGACTCCCCAAATGAGCAGCGAAAAAAAAATTGTGGACAGTTTCCTAGACGAGACGGAAGAAATGAAAAACATCATTGGAATGGCCACTCCCTTAGGAGGAGAGAACCCCCAAAAAAAAGACCAAAATGGAAAAAAAATCGAAAAGGGAAGTGGAAAAAAAAGCACCGGTGAGGGGAAAGAAAAAAAAGAAATAAAACTTGACTTAAAAAAAGTCACCCTAACAGAGGAGGAAAGGAAGGAATACTTCATGTTGTGCATTTACTCCTTCATTAGTCAGCTGTATGACTACATAAACTGCGCGAAGGAGTCGCTAACTCTTCTCAAAGACAGCTTAAACAAAATCACCTTTAAAGCGAACGAGTCGGTTAAACAAGAAATGGTTTTTATAAAAGGGTTAATTTACAAGCGAAACGGAAATTACCTAGATGCGTACAGGCACTTGGAAGAATGCAGATTAGCAAATATTGGGGATAGGCACATCAACACGAAGACGATTAAAACTTGCTTAAAGTGTGGACTGATAAAGGATGCAAAAAAAATGGCCTCTATCTTCACGAACCCGTTGGACAATAATTTCATGAAGAACATTAACGAAACGCAGTGCTTCTGGTTGGAGTACTGCATCTCGCAGGGCTACATGAACAATCACCCGAACGTCCACTTGGGAAGGTACCTCAGTTTGGGCCCCGACAGCTTGTACGACTTTGGTGGTGTCGAGGAGGCGGAAAACCAAGCGGGAGGGAAAAACCAAGCGGAAGCGGAAAACCAAGCGGGAGGGCAAAACCAAGCGGAAGAAGCGACGAATGGTACGAAGAGCAACCCAAGCGGCGAAAAGAAAAAACTAAATCTGCAAAAAAGCATCCTGGTGGACAACGACATGCTAGGGAGAAACGAATTTAACGACTACAGCAGAGGACTGCACTACCTGCACATGGGTCATAAGCAGTTCTTAGACATCCACGAAGACCAAATTTGCTTCTACTATTATACCATCAGAAAAATGCTCTACAGATCCTACAGGCACCTCCTCTACATGACGAGCGAAATGTTTTCTTCCAGATTTTATCGTAAATTTGGGAAGGCGTTAATTAAGGCGTTACTACACATGCACGATTCTGGATTATTAAAAAAAAATGACATGAATAAAAAGAATAAAAAAAAAACAAAAGCTAGTGTATCTGTCCAGGATGAAAATGATATTTATGAACATATAAAAAATGATCCCTTGGAAAATGCCATGATATATATGAAAACGTTTCTGTCCCAGCCGAATGTGGATTTGGCTGTGTACAGGCTAAAATTCGACATTGAGAGGAGATCACCTGGTAAGGGCCACCATCCCAAATCGTGCATTTATATGCATATTATTCGTTATAAGTCCACTTTATGTGAGCAATCTTTTCACATTGTTCATGACGTGACATCTCATTTCTTAGCTCCTCAGATGAGGAAAAACGTACATGTGCACATGTGGCTAATTTTGTACCCCTTTTTTACGCAGACAAGGACTATGGATGCATGATCGACACCCTTCTAACAATGAAGTCCATATTTCCGCACCATAACTATAACTATAAATTTGGCCCAGCCATTTCGTACTATTTGTGTACAGGTTAGTATATTTCCTCTTTGGGGAGACTTTTTTTTTTATCTCATTCCATTTGCTATGACCACGGAGAAAAAAAANAGAGAG
>NC_020407.1:2654565-2671525 GCF_000321355.1 Plasmodium cynomolgi strain B
ACTAAAAGTGTTTCTTTTTTTTTTTTTTTTTTGTCCCACTTTGCAGTCCGTTTGGATAGTGCAAGCGAGGAACGAAGAAAAGAAATTACGAGCAAGCTAAATGACCTGTTGGGATTGAATCACTCTGTGTACAGTACTGAGTTGTTAAAAGAAGTTAGGACACAATATATCGAAAATTTTGTAAATTTTTTTAACGAACATAAGAAGGGCGACTTGCGTTATTACCAATCAGGTGAGTTATCATTTCTGGTCCTGCGATCCGATTGAACTAATAACTTGTGTAACCCCCCCTCGACATTATTTGTTTTATCCTTTCCTCCTTTGTGGGAATAGCTCATCTTTGTTCTCTTCACAGGAGAGGTCCGTATACGTGCATATAATAACATTCATATGTGTGTATATTTTTTTCCCTAATATTTGTAGCCCTAGAAATATACCTAGATTGTGGAGAAAAGGTAGACGAAAAACTTTTGGAAAAGACCAACGTGGATCCCAAGAAGAATAAACTAACGAGGTGTTTTAAATTTCTCCGATTTTTAATTAAATGGCAAGAGAAGCACGTAGAGTTTGCTCCCCTGTTGGACCACTTCAAGGTAACCTCCTTTTTGTTTTTGCTGCCATTTTGTCCCACTAATGCGGGGTGCGGCGCGGTGCGAAGTGGTGCTGTGCGAAGTGATGCAGTGCGAAGTGCTGCACGAAATTAGAGCCCCCTTTTGCGAACCCTGTGCGCGCAAATTTGTGAATCATTTTTTTTGCCCCTCCTTCCCTTCCACCACCAGACCTGCTGCAGGGAAGCGTTCCCGCTAGCAACGGCATTCCAGTGAACCCGACAAGGAGTAAAAAGGAGAAGAACCCGTCGCATTCGGATTCGCGCGTTCAATAGACATGGTAAAAACAGTCAATCTGGAAAAAAAAAAAGGGGGGGAAATTTACACGTCTGTGCATTTCCTGCGCATATGGCGTACGTTTATGGAGAAAATTCACATAAGCGCACAACATTTTCTGGTTAGACTTAGCAGCTTAAAAAAGCGTGTACATCTGCTCACGATGCGTGGTGCGTGAATGGGAGAGTACCCCTTTTTAATTTTTTTTCCCCTCTGTCGCTATTTACTGTGTATCAATTTGGCTAGTTGTCCCCCTTTTGATAAACTCTTCATAACTGAAAAGGAAAACATCATCGCTGCTTATAGCGGTACGGACAAAAGGGGAAGCGAATGCGTGGTTGAGCGCTGTGGTTGAGCGGCGTGGTTGAGCGGCGTGGTTGAGCGGTGTGGTTGAGCGGTGTGGCTGAGCGGTGCTGCTGCTCCCCCGCTTTTTCATCCCCCAGCGCAGTTCCCAAAAGTGGCCACAAACACGCGCAGGTATAACCGCTCGGATGGCGTATCCATTAAGAATGCAAAACAAACGGAGCGACGGAGTGAATTCTTAATAACGAAATGGATGAGGGTCGCGAGAAGGAAGTCCCTTCCCGTTTCCCATAAAGAGAGCGTTATGTATATTTAATTATTGCAATATTTGAAAATAGATGGAGGGGGGGAAAAAAAAAAAAAATGCGACTCCTGCACGGGGATAGCCATTTGTTTTGAAGAGTGTGGCCCCTGGGTAAACACATGTGCAGGAGGTACCTCGATGGGTAGCGGCAAATTTGCATTTATTGACGCAAAAAAAAAAAAAATGCACACCGTGTGGTGCGTGGGGGGAAGTGTTAACGCTCCCATTTCCCTAGGCATATATTCCATAGTATAGGCATATATGATGCTTCCCCTTTGGCCGTCGCCCCTGACAAAGGGGCATTGTCCACCGTATAGTGAACCAACTGGATGATGGCACCATTTGGTACTCCTCTGTGCACACAAGTTGGATATTCACCCCGTTGTAATTCTGCCAGAATGGAAGCTCATTTTGTATTTTTTCCCCTTTGGGGCGTTTTAAAAAGGAGCGCAGGTAATGGCTCTTCTTCTCCCGCATTGTGTATATCTTTGCATGCCGGTTGGTCAAAAAAAATTTTTTTTTTTTTTTTTTTTTTCTACTTCTTCTCCTTCTTCTTCCCCTTCTTCTCCTTCTTACGTCCCCCCCTGGGGTCTACGCGTTCTGCCGCTTCTTCATGAGCTTCTCCCTAATTTCCTTAATCTTATCGATGATTTCATTCTTCGATTCGTAGATACAGCAGAGGTACTTTTCCGACTTCATCCAAGCATCAAATTCTGGGGAGTTGACATTTTTAGGCCAAGGTGTATAATGCAATAAGTAATTTTTGCTATTAGCCCAGACAACGATTTGCTGATATAGGTGGGGAAGGAATTCCTTTTCGAAAGACTTAAAGACGATGGCATCGTCAAGAGTTAATCTATGTCTTTCCGATTCCCACAGCTTCAATTGTGTGATCACGTTGACAGGTATAGAGCTTTTAAAATTGCTTCTGCCTGGGTGTGCATAGGACTCCAAAAATTTGATAATTTGATTTGCAGTAATATCCGAGTTGTAAGCATTTAGGACACTCCTTCTGGTCAAAATTCCTACGACCATGTTGGGAGTCCTTGCTTGTAATTCACATAAATGACTTAAAATATTTATCTTCAATGTTGAATTGGTGTAGAGGTAGACTTTAAAATTACTCTGTACAATTAGCCCCATTTCGAGATTATTGTTTCCATTAATTTTTTTTTCTGTGGATAAATGATGGCTAGCTAATTCGTGTGTAGATTTTGTTTTATCTATATTTTGATGGGTATCACTTGTGGGGGGTCTTTTCTTTTTTTCCTCTTGCAATAAGGAATAGTGGTGAAAATATTTTTCGCTTATTTTCTTCGCCCCCCCATCCATGTGACCATGTCTGCCCATGCCTATGGTGCGTGTGGTCACAACGTTGCTGCTGTTGCTGGGGAGATGATTGTCCCCTACATCCTCACCATACGCGCTATACTCGTTGTATGCGTTTTCAGACCCCCCCTC
Source organism: Plasmodium cynomolgi strain B (assembly GCF_000321355.1). Taxonomy (NCBI): domain Eukaryota; phylum Apicomplexa; class Aconoidasida; order Haemosporida; family Plasmodiidae; genus Plasmodium; species Plasmodium cynomolgi. The sequence goes on from NC_020407.1 coordinate 2,657,518, forward strand.
AAGCGTCAGGCTGTTCATCACAGCCACGTAATTCTGTACATTTAAATTATTTATCGTTAGAAGCAATGCGTAGGGAGTTACAAAGACGTAGTCCTCACTGCGCTTTAAGAAAAGACCAATGTGGATGCCAAAATTGATAAATTCCTTCTGCGATTTGGTTAAATTATCGAGGTATATGGGATGGCTAATGGTACACTGACTAATAGAAAGGATCAGCAATAGGGTTTCCTTCACATACAGTTCTGACTTTTTTTGGTCCTTCTTTTCTTCCGTCACATAGCAGGGGGTTCCGCCTCCATCATTTTTTACCTTCTCTTGATGTGTTGTGTGGATATGGTTGCTGTAAATGTCGTCGCTTCCACGATGCTCGGGGTAAGCAGTATGGTTCGCATACGTGCCATAGACAGAGTAATCGATTTCCCCTTTCTGGGCATTCGCAGAGCTTCCTCCACCACTACCGGTGTTCGCGCTACTACTGTCCTTCTTATATTTGGTGGATATTTCCCGTGCGATGTTTGTGACGTAGCCATCATCTATTATGAGCAAATATTCGAGCACCAGGGATATTATCCTACTTCGTATGTCCTTGAGAAACCATGAGAAGGCTTCTCGACTCATGTTCACTGCCTTGTTGCTATTCGCATCATCCTGTAGTATGAAGTTTTTTCTCTTGAGCACTTCGATTAGGCTATCGCATGGGGTATACGAAGGGGGGCTTTCCTTTCTTGAACTTGAATAGAAAAAAGAATACTCATTATTATTATTATTATTGTCTTCCTCTAGGTAGCCATTTTCCTCACTTTGCAAGCTCCTATAATACAGATCATTCTGCTTGTAGGCATAAACTCCCTTCTTCTTTTTTTTTTTCTTCTTCTTTTCCCTACTATGATGATGCGTATAATACTGATTTGCATCGTGGCTATTCAGCTTGTGTGCGCTTCCACTTGGGGGGGCTCCTTCCACAGATTCACCCTGTTCGTAGTAGTACCCGTACTGATCATATTTGGCTTCTTCATTTGGGCCTTTCTCGTATTTTTTCCTATAGTTTTGGTTTCCCCGCTCCTCCGCAGTGTGGTCTTCATTGTCTGAGTTATCCCCCTCATCGTCTCCGTCGTCTTCCCCGTCGTCTTCCCCGTCATCCTCCCCGTCATCCTCCTCCTCGTCGTTCTCCTCCCCGTTGTCCTCCTTCCCCACGGTATAATTCACCACGGTATAATTCACCACATTATGAGTGGCTCCCCCGTAGGGGAAGTGGCCATAGGGGCGGTACTCCTCATCGTCTGTTTGATTCTTTTTCCTTCCTTTCTTCGAAGGGGTATAAGAGGAAGAGGAGGCTTTTTTGTCTACATTTTTATTCCTGTTGAGGTCACCCTTGTCGTCATTTCGATTACCTGGAAAGTTAGCATATGGAGGGTGTACCTCCTGTCTGTGCTCCAAGGATATGCCATTATTATAAATCATGTAATTATTTATATGACTTAATTTGGGGGACGCAATAAAATGGAGCAAATTGTTCCATCTCATTTGTGCATAATTCGCAATTTCTTCTTTCGTCGGATATAAATTTTTTTCATGCAGATTTTTTTCTTTTTCCATTTGTTCCTTCGCGTTATTATTAAATATAAAAATTTTATCTTCTCTATTTTTATAAATTTTGTTCAGCATTGTATGTCTGAATTTTTCATTTATTTTATACTGATTGTAATTATCCTTTTTTGTTTCACTTTCTACAAGTATTTTTGCTTCGACCAAATTTTTTATGCATTCACTTAATTTTTTTAGAGAGTTTGGATTAATCCACAAGCGCATTGCTCTTTCGGATACCACCTGCTGTATGAACAACAATCTTGAAATGATAATTTGTTCTAACTCGTTTAGGGATCGTAATATTGCCTCATGTGCTAGGGAGTCTTCGAACAGGTAGCTCCATATTTTTTCATTCAGTTCCTTCATGTAGTCATAAATTTCCATATTTTCGATATTTTTTCGCGTCCTCACCATTTTGGCCTCCGTCTATATATCTGCTCGTCTGTCCGCTCGTCTGTCCGCTCGTCTGTCCGCTCGTTTGTCCGCTCGTTTGTCCGCTCGTTTGTCCGCTCGTTTGTCCGCTCGTGTTGTCTACGCGCGTTGCGTTGCGTTTTCTGTATTCTATGCTCGGTTGGGCATCATGGAGGAACGTGTCTCCCCTGTGAAGCGATCACTTCAGGGGGGCGCACCAGATGAAGCAGCCAAGGGTACGTTTCCGCGGGGTTATTTACCTCGTACGGTTGGCATGGCTCGTGTGGATCGCGTGGATCGCGTGGCTCCTGTAGATCGTGTGGCTCGCGTGGCTCCTGTGGCCGTTCGTTCGAGCGGCCCTGATTTGCTGTACTCGGCTCCACCCTGGTTCATGGCATTCTTTTTAACTACACTGTTGCCGCACTCGAAGGTTGCCTCCCTTTGACCGCATTCATTTTTTACGCCCTGGCAGTTATCTCTTAGGGGGGGGGAAGTCCCAGTTCGTTAAGCACGTGGCAATATTTACACGCGTAACGAAGTGGATTGGCGCGTCCATGAAGGGGCAATTATACGTATGCATGCGTGGTACATATGCATCCCCCCTTTTATTCAGCTAACTGGTCATGTCGGCGAAGATGTACGGCGACAAGTAGAGGTGTCAAATTGGGATGAATAGGGTCGCGGCAGGAATGCGAGAAAAAAAATTACAAACCATTGAAGGGATATACGCGTGAGCTGATAAGCGAATGAGCGGATAACTGTTACGTGAGAAAAAAAAAAAGTGAGCAGCTTCCCGCTTAGTTAGACTACTTAACAGAAACGCATTTTATTTTTATAGCGCCCTTGGCATAATAAGCTAAGCATCTACTGGGGGAAGAATAGAACATTTTATCAAAATCAATTGTGCACAATTTTTACACCATTTTTGGAGCGGAAAGAAAACTTACGCGGCAGCAAAAAAGAGAATAAGCCATTTTTTTTTTTTTTATTACAAAAAAGTGGCAGCACGAGGGGGAATACTACCATATGCTGCTATGCCTGTTCTTCATTTTTTTCGCTCTTTACAAAATTGTTCCTGCTGCAAAAACGTGTACCCACAATTATTGGGAAAGAAATGCTTGGATTGCTTCTGTTGGTGAAGAAAGCATGAAAATGGGGCTCCCATTATTATTCTGTTCGAAAATTCACATCACGGGAGTGTTCGTTAAGCCGTGTCCTCATAAAGGCATAAAGCAGTAGAGCAGTGTAGCAGTGTAGCAGCCATGAAGGATGTCGCAGCTGTTGGACACAACAGGAAAATGGGATGGAGTAGGTAGCCTTTTCCAAAGGAGAAAGCCCCTTTTCAATGCCACTCTGGATGATGCAGAATATGTGTCGTATTACTTCAGTTCACATTCGCCAAACAATTTATAGCCCAGTTACACGTTGTAATTTTTTTTTTTTATCATCACGGTGTAGCTTACCCACACTGATGAGTTTTACCCTTACAGAGAAATTTCTTCTTTTCCCCATCATATACACGAACAGGAGGTGTTCTTTTCCACCCCTCAACACAGGTCCTCTTTCTCATAAACAAACCGTTTGTGTAAAATGGGAATTGACCTGGGGTGACATAAATAGTTAATATAAAAAAATGGTAAAATGGTCAACCTTTTCTCGTTGGGTCACAACAGATGAGGGGGAAAAAAATAATAAGCGTACCCATTGTGTTTTGTTCCACGGGGATATAACCCACCGGGATTGGGAGAAGCATTATAAATTTTGTCGATCCATAAGTGAAAAAATGCGCTTCTTGCATGACTTAAAAAAAATGTATAGAAACATTTAAGGGATGACTAAAAAGGTATATGATAACAAAAGAGTGAAGGTTCACCCATATGGAAATTTCCATTCGCTTGACGTTTTAAATTTTTTTTTTTTTTTTTTTTCCACCACATTTTGGCTAGTCCTTTACGAAGATAGCTATCAAAATTTTGTTAACGCCACGAGAGGTGCACTTTCGGTGTTGAAAATAATACCTAATTAAAATTGAGGAGAAGAAAAAAGTTTTGTCGACGAATACTTAGTCAAGATCATTGCTATAGTATTTGTGATGTTTTATTGTTATAAATAAACAGATTATCAAAAGTGATGATGAAAAGGCGCGGCTCTATAAATGAAAATATTTCGATTTCCTTCAACTTCTTTAGGAGTTGTTGGGAATCCGAAACAAAGATGATCAATTTTGACCTTCAGAGATTCTTCTCTTGTTGGCCGAAAAATCATGAGCTTGTCGCCAGCTGAACTTTAACCACGCTCAAAAAGCACAATAATGACACAATTAAAAAAAAAAAATAAAATAATATATAATAACTGTAACGCTTTATTTGCGGTCGTAGCAGTTGGAGGTAGAAAAAATAGTCCCACGAAAAAGGAAGGGAGCACAGTGTTATTTTATAACGGTTATAAATTCTTATTGTTAATAGGGGATGTATCCAATAAATTAAGTATGTTCTGAATGAATAGCTTTTTTTTTCTTTGCCTTTCTTTTGTATTATATATTTTTTCTGAGTTCCTGAAAGTTGTTGTGCAGGTTTTTTTTTTTCTTTATATTCAGGGTTTAATGCCATAAAAGCAGAAAGAAAAAACTGATAAAATTAAAAAAAGATAAAAATGGTGAACATATTTTTTCACTTGTAAGTGAATAATTGTATGGGAGGCACTTTTTTTATTCTTCTATGCTTTTTCCGCACGTTGTATATATTATATATGACTGAATTTTGTATCACCTCGGAAAAAAGAATTTTTAAATGTTCTTTGTACAGCTGTAAAATAAGAGATAACTTTTGAATATTCATCTGTACTAATTTTCTTCTGAAAATGCGAAGTTGGTTATTTTTTTCTCCATATAGTTATAACTTCCTTTGCACAAATTTGTATAGGAAGAAAAATTGTAGAAGGATTATATCATCATTCGTTCATCTTAAAAAGAGTACATATTATATTTTATAGCAAAAATTTTCTGTTGCTTTACACTCGTTATTTGCCCATATTTTTACAATTTTGCCATCGGAAAATTGACGTTTTCTTGTTTTTAAATTAACCCTAATTGAGTTTTCCAAAGAGTTTGAGGAAGTGGTAACATTGGAAGTTGCCGCATAACGGCGTGATTAATTAACGGGGTAATATAATAGAGGATAATGCGAAACGTATGTATTCCGTTTTAGCTTTACCATTTTTCTTGGTAGTGAAAAAATGAACAACGTATCGCGGTCTGATTTTCTACACCCTAACTTTAGAAGGCAAACTCGTTTTGCATCCCTTTTGTAGCAATTTAAAAAGGCCACTGAAGTGGTGAAGTCTTTAAATGTGTTACTGAGGGTATTCGTCAAAGGTGAGGAAGCCTTTTTCGAGGAACAATTTTATGCAAGCATCAATTTTTGCATCGATATGAAAATTTCGGATTGCCATTCCGTTGAAGGGGATACATACATATATATATACATACATACGTGTGTGCGAATGGGCCAATCGTATGGGAGGTATAGGCTGCTGTAGGTTACGGTTAAAGGTGACGGAAAAGAAAACAGACACTGCTGTGACGCTATTTTTTCCCCTTAATCCCTTTGTGATGGTTGTTGCGAAACTGTTGCGATGCTGTTGCGACGCTGTTGCGAAACTGTCCTAGGGAAATAATGTTGGGACGAGGGGAGGGGAACGGGGGGTACGTATATATATCATATATTCTAATGTGTTTCCCCCGTCCACACATCATATGAGGTGGGGGGTATTTGCAAAAGGTTACTTCTCGTGTCCATTCCAAATGTGCAAAAAAGGAAAAAAAAAGGTGCAGCCAGTATACACGTTTTGTATGCGGCAAAGAGGCAGGAATGCTCCATGTGATGTGATTTAAATAACATCGTTGGGGAGGACGTGGAAGTACCTTATTGTCCCCATTGCGCAATTCGTCTTTACGCAGCTGGACGCAATGACTGAACATTTTTGTAGCACATTTGGGGAAGGGAATGAGGCTTTCTCTCTCCATAGGTAGCCACAACTGGGCATACACGTCAGCACTGCACCACCTCTTAGAATGTTAACTAATTTGACATTCTGCTTTTGCACCTCACCTGACAGTTGTGTGCGTCCGCTAAGCGTTAGGCATATATATCGGGTGGTGAGTTAGATTCACTTGATGAACACTCTCCCTCGAACAGATTAGTAAACTATGCATTCGCGCGAGAGGTGTGAAGCGCATTTACGTGGGTAGCGCGTGTAGCGCGTGTAGCGAATTACCTAGCCGCGTGGGAGCTACCCCGTTTACCATTTTCAGCAACAACGCGCTGCTACTTTTTAGCCGAACTTCACCCCACGGTTAAAAGGGTTCCTTTTTTAAACCCCGCGTGGAGCAAAAAAAAAAAAAATAATAATAGAAAAACAAACAAATAAATTGCAACGTGGAATGTAGCTACGTACTTTTAAGAGATAACCGAGGAGGGCATGATTTTTTCTCCTTTTCTTTAAACAAATATGGGAGAGGAAATTTCATTTTCTCCCCTTTCTGTTGTTCCCGCCCTTTTTTTTTTTTTCATTATCACCTCTTCAAGTTGTTCATTTTTTTTTTTTGTTAAAAATGTGAATGGCTGCAGTGAGGTACCTCTCTTGGCACAATTTCACCCCTAGCATGTTTTCCCAACTGAAAGAGAGAGCAAAAGAGGAACAAACGAAGGGGTGGATATTAAAAGAAGAGCTCGTTTACAAGAAGTGTGTGCGTGTGTTATGTATATGAGGGAAGGTTCCCAGAAGAGGTATACATTGCACGAGATCTTCTACATGAGAGCTCTCCTCAGCGCTGTCCTCCTATCGGTACTATTTTCCCTGAGAAACCAAAGCAAGGTGAAATGTTATAAGATCCATGGGAGGTTAAGAAGCTATAAAAGGAATGCAGCTGTTACGATTTCTAAAAATACAGATGAGTCGAAAAGCGAAATTGCACAGAACAGCAGTTTGGTGAAAAGAAAAAAGAGATATTCTTTTACCCCTCTGAAGAGGAACACAATAAAAGATATAAAAAGAAGAATAAAATTTAATGAGAAAAATGTGAGACCTCGAAATGGATCCTTTAGTAAAAAAAAAGACATACATAAATCGCTAATCGATGATATTAATAAGGAGATGCTTAAGGAAAGTATCAAATATGTGGGAACTAATTATGACAGAGAAGAGATCGCCAAACATAATATTCTTCCCCTACCTGTGGAGGATAAAACGTCCGAATGTTACAACTGTTTGGTGCTATGTAAGGGTATGCCATTTCATGTGGACAATGATAAAATTAGGGAATTTTTTAAGCCACACAAACTTGTGGATAAATATACAATTTTTATAAAAGACAAGAAAGGGAATTTCTTCGGAGATGTTATTGTTAGATTTACAAACAAAAAAGAGAAACTACTGGCATTGAAAAATAAAAATTTCAAATTTCTAATGCACAGGTATATACAGCTGTATAATATTAATGAAGAGCATTATGAGGAATACTTTAACGTGGGTTATAAAAACCCTCCTTCATATAAAAATTACGTCCCTATTAAGAATGTCATTGTGTCGAGTGCTCTTGAGGAAGTCGACCCGTTTGCCGAGGGAGGAAGTACCGATAGGGATAACACATCACCCAATGTGCATGCCACTTCCGATGAACAGTTCCAGTATCACTCCTTTTTTTGTGACAACCTAGATAATGATGCTGAGACAAAAGAACTTAGAGAAAAGGTGAACAAGAAAGGCATTCTTCTGAAAAGTATATACACAGGGAAAAAACTCAGAGGGAGAATAACTTCTGTGCATCCTTATGGAGTTTTCGTGGACTGTGATGTGTATGTTAAGGACAAGAATGATCGATTTATAAAAATACTGGCTCTACTACATAAGAACAAACTAACCATAAATATAGGACTCCCCACGGACCCTTTACCAGAACAGGAGGAGAAAGAATTAATACTACAAAAAAATATGAATATTATTGTGTACGTGGATAAAATTATAAAAAGGGAGATTCATCATAGTGTAAGTAATCCTAGGGATGGAAAAAATAATTTAATTTTTTTTAACCTCACTTTTGATTCCTCCATAACGGAGGAGAAAATCCAGTGGCTTCAGAATCTCAAGTTGAGAAGGCAGTCCATTGAGGAAAAAATGAAAACATGCAACGACAGATTTTTGAGCATGTCTTCGGAGGGGGGGGCACCGAGAGGAGTGGCGAGAGGCGTGGCGGGTGTGGAGCCCGAAGTGACGGGGGGGGAGGACCCATCGGAAGGGGACCATCCATCCCAAGTGGTGGAAGCAGACATAACTGAAGGGACAGACAAAACGGCAAGGATAGCCGCTCTGAAAGGGGAAAAAATGGGCAGTAGCCACAAAATGGACAGTAGCCACAAAATGGACAGTAGCCACAAAATGGACAGTAGCCACAAAATGGACAGTAGCCACAAAATGGGCAGTAATCACAAAATGGACAGTAGCCACAAAATGGACAGTAGCCACAAAATGGGCGATGTGCATGCTGGGAATTTCAACATGCAGAGCTGCAAAACGGAGGAATTTTCCTCTTCGGAAGAGAACCAAAAATCGAAATTGAACAGCAGCGCCAAGAACAAAAAGAGCGACAGCCGTAGGTCAAGCAAAATCTACCTGATGAAGGACACACACTGTGATTATAATTTTGTGCGGAAAAAATGGACCAAACTGGGGGGAGTGAGAGCAGTGTGTGATTTGAGCAGCAACGCTGAAGAGGAACAGCCTGAGGGGACACAGAAAAATGAAAAAAGAACGCCAAGCGGAAATGCAAAAGGGAATGCAAAAGGAAATGCAAAAGGAAGAAACAAAATGAAGAAGAAGAAGAAAAAAAATTTAGACGACGGTGACGTTTACGATGAGGACGACAATTTTGATGAAATTTTTAAGCTCGAAGTGGGCGATGCAGAGGGACAGGAGGAGAACGGCGAGGAGGTGTACAATGGCACTGAAAACGTGGAACATGTGGTGGATGCTGAAAAAGCGGAAAGCGAGCAGGGGAGCCTCAGCGACGACAAAAATAAGAGGAGCGAAAAAAAGGGGACTAACCACTATAACGACGAAATGAAGGGAATTCTGGACGACATTTTTAGGAAGCGAGAAGACGGAGGAAGTCCTTCAAAAAAGGCTTCTATAAAGGTGCGCTCTGATAAATGTAAGGAAGGCGCCACTGGGGAACAGACACTTGGACGACCAAGCTTCGAAGATGTAAGTGACAGATCCAAATGGACCAACGATATCCGAAAAGAGGAGTCGCTATTTTATTCGAAAATGTTCGGACTGAAAACGGATATAAACGACTTCTATTCAGATGGCCCACGGAGGAAGGACGCTGGTGGGGTTGGGAAGAACTCGGGTGACATGGAGGAGCTCATGAAGCTCAGGGAAGGTGGAGACAAGTGGGGGGCCTCGTCAAGTGACATCCAGGCGGAGACTTTAAATTTTGAAGGTTTAGAAAGTTGGATGGAGCGGGGCAAAATGGAGGAGATGGCAACAGAGGAGGGACTCGAAGAGGAGGAAGCGCCTAAAAAGGAAGAAGCGAGGGAGGGACTCGAAGAGGAGGAAGAACCTAAAAAGGGAGAAGCGGGGGAGGGACGCGAACATGGACTAACTATCGACGAAGCGAATGCGGACCAACTAAATTCAATAATTAGCGGGAAAGACGGAGAGACTCTCGATTTTTCACACTTCGCAGAAATGACACCAGAAGAACTGAAAAGAGAAATATACAAAAAAAAATTTCTTCTTCCCATAGACGTATCAACAGAGAGCCTAAAAAATCGCCTAATACAAATATGTATTTGTGAAAAAAAAAATAAAATTTGATAATTATCCATTTATTAGGTACTACCTGTTCGACTTCAATGTGCCAATAGAAGACATCAAACTGTTCGTTCTGGCAAATAGAAAATTTTTAAATAAAAAAAACATAACATGTAACCTTTTGAATTCCCTAAATTTGAACGAATTGAAGTACCTGCTTCATAAGTCGATGGAAAATATACGTCTGTGGGAACCTGAAGATTATATAAAGAGGAAGGTTCTAAATTTGAATAAAGACCTTCTGCAAAAGCAAAACATGAATCACGTAGATGATGTAGATGCAAACAATTTACTCATATTGTGGAATGACTTTAAGGACTTTCTCCTAAATTGTGTGTATGGAAATGACACCACGAGTGACTCCTGGGGGACAGACTTCACAGATGTTCCAGTGACCAACTGGGAACCAACCACATCGTACCGTACAAACAACACACACACACAAAAATATTTGAACAGAATGAAAAATATGGAGAAAGAAAACTTTTTCATTAGCAAGAAGCAACCCGTCGATGATGTACTTGAAAGGCAAATAAATAAAAAAAAAATGGAACATATGGACCCTTTTGAAAATGCATTAAGTACATTAAATAAAGAGCTTGAAGAAAACGAAACGGAGCTGCCAGACAAGATAAGCCTCAAGGAAGCTATGAAAATTCTGAACGACAGAAAGTACATGAAAAAGGTTAAGCGATCTCTCAATAACGACTCAGATGATAGGACAAATGAAGAATACATTGGAAAAATTATTAGCCTAATTTTGAGGCATAAAAGCTATTTCAAGGAAGAACTGAGCGAGGCCGTCCTGAGGAAGAAGCCCCACGAGGAGCTAATTGTAAGCAGAAAGCGGCCAGTGGGCGCAGCTGAGGGAGAGAGAGAGAGAGAGAGAGAGAGGGAGGGAGACGAACCAACGGCGCAGCCAATGAGCGGCGCTCCCGCGCGGGTTAGCTTAGAGATCAACCCTAAACCCGGAACTAACCCCACTTCTATGCACCGCGTGCTTTACCCCCTCCCCGCAGGTCCTCCTTGATCAGCTGCCCGCCGACCTCATAGAAGACTTACTCTGAAAAGGGCAGCTGTGCCCCGTTTCTCATTTTTTTCCGTTCGAAACGCCATCCTCGCAGTTGCAAAAAAGCGGCTTTAAAAAAAAAAATTCCACGCAATGGGCAACACAAGTTTGTTTAAATTATTGTTAAAAAATTAAAAGAAAAAAAAAAAACTTGGCAAAAGGGAAGGCATATAATACATACACACGTGCGGCGTGCAAATGTCGACAAAGCGCCACTTAGTCCCACCTACCCTTAAACGACCCAGTCGCTTCCATTTTCGTCTATTCCCACTTTAAGGGAACCCCAACGGAGGCACTCTGCTGACCACGCTCGCTTTCGCTACTGCATAACGGTGAAGTGCACATTCTGCACGTATTTCAAAACGTTTTGGATTAAGAGCCGATACCCTTGGTCCTGGTTACTCACCACGTCGCTGGCCACCTTCTGCCTAAGCAGGAGCTCCTCCAAGGTCCTGAATTTCCCGGCTAACCTCCCATTTCTGTTCTTAGAATAAGCTGCTAACTTTTTGTGCACCCTCAAGAGAATCCTATTACTTTCGTCTGAGAACTTCTGTTGAAATGCCTGAGTCCAGCGGAGAGCCACATCCAACATTTCGCCGATCATTTTGTTCACTTCTGCATCTAGGATATACGCACTTAACTTGGCGTAACTCTCACCAAAGTAAATTTTCAATGCGGGCTTGATGAAAGGGGCAAAAGAAATCACCACCGCGAGGAAGTATTTCTCCAGATGTATTACCTTCTTCGTCATAAGGAAAGATATCAAGTATTTAACCAAAATGGTGTTTACCCAACTTTTGAAGTACGCGCTGGACAGCAGCTGGACGATATCCGTCGGGGTCAGCTTATTCTCCTTTACCCTACTCTTTACCATCGTTCTGAATGACCCACACATTCTCAAATTGGTTAGTAGATACTCGTAGGTACTCAAAATGTATATGTTAGGTAATGAAGTGACTATGCTGGCTGCGTCCAGATCGTCCTCTCTATATATCATGGGCCTGATTTCCAAACAGGCAGCGCTGCCATTCTTGCAATTATCCGAAATGTACGAAACGGCGTATTCATAATTCTTTAACAGTTTTGGATCGTTAAAAGCTAAGTTTTTCATGAGCACTGGTCTGCTTAGCTTACTCCTATTTTTGACTATGCACTGTTCCGCGGCCATTTGTAGCTCTCCCGTTATGGACCGTCCATCCTCCTTCCCACTTCGTGAAAAGATCCTTTTTATGCCAGTACTGCTACCGACACTGGCACTGCGACTGACATTGGCTCCGACATTGCCGCCAACCTTGCCGCCGACCTTGCCAGACGGTTTGCTATATTTATGCAGGAAAAGGTCCCTCTGGTAGGTGCTAAACAGGGTGACTACACTCGGTGTCTTCGAAACTTGCCTGTCATTTTTCGAACCCTGCTGCTGCGTGTGAGCTGCTTTAGAATCGCCCTGCGATCCAGGGGACACCCCTTTAGGCATGTCCACCCTCTTGCTTTTCCTAAATTTGTTGAAAAAATCGTCCATCTTACTTTTTCTGCCCTCTGGCTGATAAGACGAAGCGGATTTTTTAATCCCTCTAACTGGTAATACTTCACTACGATCCAGGTGTGTGGCATTATCCAACGAATTGTACCCTGGTTTCGCTCTTCTTCGATTTATTTCATCCTCGTATTGCTCCTCTCCGGGGATTACATTATAAAGGTGATTCATGGAGTCGGAACTATCTGTGTAACTGTCTAAAGGTTTGCTATAATCTTCCTGTAGGGGTGAACTTGAGCTACTCATTGATTTTTTGTTCTCTGTTGGAGGATGCATTTGTCGGCTGAAGTCCTCCTCTGGGTAGGAATAAAGATTAGGAGGTGCTGACCTATTTGAGCCATTCCTTCCATAAGCATAGTCATACACATAACTGCTCGGATCTCTCACTCTTTCACTTTCACGGGAGGGTGATACTTCTGCACCACTGCCACTCATATGATTTATAGCATTTCGTCTTTTATCCGTCCTTGAAAGTTGCATAAGATCATTTGTCTGCCTATTGTCTCTTGGTTTCACAAATTGAATGTCTTCATAAATAGAGGACATGTCGGCATCATATGCATTGGATTCGTTACTTCGAAGGTCACTACTGCTATTTGAGATGCCCAACGAATCGTCCTCCGTATCGCTCATGTAGTCATCCATTCTGAGTCCTAACCTTTTGTTAAAATTTTCGAAATCTTTGCCTAAATAAACATTACCCTTTGGGCTCATTCTTCCCCCTTCCTCTCTTCGAGGAGGTTCGTCATCCAGGTAGCCATCTCGGTTTCCATACTTTATGGGGTTTCTGTCATCTTCCTCTTCTTGGTCGTATGTTTGCCTCATTTGATGAGAGCTTCCACGCTGATGCTGCTGATCGTTGCGATAATCACGTTGGTAGTAATTTTCGAGGTTACCCCCGTAGTCATTATCCTCGTCAGAGTCATCATCCGAATCGTCGTCTACGCTGAATGACCTTTTCTCTATGGGAAGGGCACTGTTTCTACGCACTGGACCGTATGATGTCCCTGGCTGCTGTTCGTCATAGATAGCTGTGTTTTGTCCTCTATTTAAGGGGGGTTCCATCCCTTGTGAACTTCTTTCGAACGATATATTTTCATTCGAGTCTCTTCGTTGTCTGTCTTCGCTGCCCCCCTGCTCGAACCGTTTTATGAGGTCACTTACACGTCCTCTTTTCGGTGGCTGACCGTTCACATCTCCGATGTTCCAAGAGAGTAACAGAAACGCACAGGAGATGGCGTAAATGGAGAAGATACACTTTGGCACCATTTTAGGAGTGACAGCGGTTTACGAAAGGTGCAGATGAGGATGAGCACAAAAGTAGAAAAAAATTTGGAAATGTTAACAAGATGCAATTTTTGTGGGGATAAAAAGTTGACATAAATCTTTGCCTTGTTGTATGAGCAAAAAAATGTAATACGGGTTTTTCGTCCAAACGAGGTGAAGATAATTTCGTTTGGCCTTAACCTTTGTTTTATTTTTCCGAACTATTTTGTTCTTACTGTTTTATAAGACTTGTTATTGCTTTGTGA
>NC_020407.1:2671635-2688106 GCF_000321355.1 Plasmodium cynomolgi strain B
TATTTTGCATTTTTTCCCTGTATTGTCTCAGATTAGTTCTTGTTGTCGCCTACATTTTGGCATTTTTTTTTTTTTTTTTTTTTCTAGCCATTTTGTACTTTTGCGCTGTTATGTCAGTTTTATCGTTATTTTTACCTGCATTCTAGCTGTTTTTTTTTTTTCCCCAGTTGTCATATAGCTAGCTGCTTTTCCATTCTGCAGAGCGGCGAAGTGGCGAACTAATTTGAGTAAATTTTTTTCTGTGGAGAATGCACAAATGAGAGGATAAAGGATAATCCTTTTTTTGGTGCCTAAAACGTGTGTCTTATTAGGTAAACTATTGCATATTTTTGTGACTTTTCTTAATTCGCATAGGTTCGAAGTTCGACAAGGCTGCATACTCACATTTTCATGCTTTGCATTGAAGGTATCATTAATGGTTCGAAAGAGCCGAATTATTTATCGATTACGCTGGGTTCTCGAAAATGGACAAAAGCAAATATTAGCGGAATTATTGAGTGGCACATATTTTGTCCCCATTTTTTTTCTACAGTGCAAGACGTATATAATTTCGAGGAAGCGCAAAATGGGTGTTGTGTCCATGCTGCCCATTTGGGGAAGCGGAGGGGAAGATCTCAATGAAAAATCTTCCAAGCGTATGAGCATCGTTTCGGGACACTAACCACACACCAAAAAAGGTAAAGGGTTTATGAGCGATCATGTAGTTAGTTATACGAACAGACGGGGTGGCAAAAAAATTCGCTACACTGTTAGATAAGCGACTGGTGTTGGAGTGTGTTCTTGTAGCGATTTTTTCCACGAACTTCGTGTTACATAGCGGTGTGTTCCGGCCCCCTGTGCCAATTAACCCGGTTGGAAGAAATCTTAACCACGGAAAAGATGCGCTTAAAAAAGTGACAATTAAAAGGTTAAAAAGAATGTCCATATGCCGTGGAACAAGTCAGACTTGCTTGCACGAGGTAGCTCTTCCAATTACCGCGCGGTGCAGGGACAGCTCCACAAGTAGTTATTGTTCAATCTGTGTTTTACCATCACGCGGGTGCACCAATACCCGCGTATCTACATGTCTTTCCCAAAGAGAGGGGGGGCTGCTCTAATTCGGGCCCCTTTCCTCCAATTTTTACGTTACCCCTTCGTTTGTGATTTTTTTTTTTTCCTTTTACCTGAAATGAAAGCACGCACTTGCTAGAGTCACAAAAGCAGTTCTTCATGAGTTATTTAATTAAAATGCCGAAAGTTCGTAAAAAAAATAAATCTAAGTTGGTACATAAAAAAAAAAAAAAATAACGGGAAAGAAAAGAAAAGAAAATAGGATGGCTTCGTGTACACGCACAGATGGTCTTCTTTATAAGAAATGGTCATCTTACAACATGGCACTTAAAAAATGGCATACACATAAAAACTTCACACACACACGCACGCACATACATATGTATATATATATATATATATATATATATGCACGTTGTGGAACAAAGCAGGGTGGATAGATAAAGTGACGAAAAAAAAACATGTACACCATTGTGCAGGCACTCGTAGGGGCTCCTCCTCTCTGTGATACATCTAACTCAGGTCTATTTCCTCGTTCTATTGGCACGAGATTAACTCCATCGCTTAAACACCACATTCGTAAGCTTAATCCTTGGATCCATTTGGGAAACATATGCAGTTATATGCAGTTTGCCCATCAACAGGGGTGTCAGTCAAGTGCGCAACTTATGCTTCATACGAGGAGCAAAATAAAAAAAAAAAAAAAAAAAAAAATGCGCGCAATTGTGCATAGAAGGAATAAATAACAGTGTTATAATCACATAATGAAAGTTTTAAAAATGTTAAAAATTCACGAAAAGGGGAGGGGGAAAAAAAAAAGAAGCGTGACTTCTTCCATTTCGTGGTAACATATATATGGAACCACCATACAAATTGTCCGTTTGTTTTTGCCGGCTTTGTATTGCGCTTGATATTGGAGGCATAAAGAATTTGCGAATGTGTACAAAAAAAACAAAAAAAAGGGTACCTATGAATGTGGCAACTGGTGGGGCATGTTCTCACCCATCTGGCTATCCATCTCATTGGTACAGTTTTTCCACTTGGCTTTCTCTATGTGCACATGGATGGGAAGGGCTTCTACTTATGCAACGTAAGAAACGAGCTCGGGTGCGGGGGGAAATACATATATATATATATATACATACGTGTGCGCGCGCCGGCGCGTGGGTGAATATCATTATAACGGCTGCGCATCGAAGAAAGGTGCATTGCGGCTTTCCCAAGTGAAGAAACTACAAACCCACATTGCGTTCTGTTTTTGCTGAGACTCCTGTTGGTGTCCGTCCTGCTGAACGCGGGATTGTTCTAGCCAGCACTGGGTTTACTAACACCGTCGGCGTTGGCATTGCTAACACTATTGGCACTGCTGGCTGTGCTGGCGAGGTGGTCAGGAGCCGCGGCGCCCTGCCCCCCCTCCGCACTAGCATTTGTGCTTACGCTTCCCGTCCCAGTGGGGCCCCCCGTCGCACCGAACTCATTGTTCGGAAAAAAGAAATTGCTGTTGGTTCGGGACACGGTTGAGGAGATGCTTGAAATCCAGCCACTTGCATTTTGCGTCACGTCTTTTATTTTGCTCTGCCCCTTTTCCCACCAAGGATTATCACTGACATTTTCGGCAATTTTTTTTGTCTTCTCAGTAATCCAGCTACTACTATTCATTAGTGTATCTTTGGTACTTTCGATGAGGTCATTTTTATTTAAATTATTTATCGTATTCGTTGTCATGGTTTGCGCTTTGTTAATAAAATTGGAAAATGTGGCTGATACATTATCCAAGATTTCCGACGTGTTCAGAGAGGGTATGAAATTCTGCTGATCATCTGCATATAAATTATTTTTGCTATTCTTGTTAATTTCGTTCCCATTCATATTTTCATTTTGGCCAAAATTAATTAAGTCCTTGCCTTCATCCAAAGATAATGGAGAGGGAGGGTCAGAGTTATGGACAATGGATCTCATAATTTTTCTGTAATGTTCAGCTGCCTTGGTTCTATATTTTCTCTCCGGAATAAAATCGTTAATTCCATAATTTTCTAAATATGTTTGAAATTTTTTATTGCCTCCTTTGTCCATATATTTTAACTGCTCATCTGTGAATATATCCATTTTTATGCTCCTCACTATACTTATGTGTACTCCCAAACTTCTATGCACGCCTGAACAGTTAATGCAGAGAAACACTCCATGGTTAACTGACACCCAGTCCGGGTTGGGCACCCCACAGTCGAAGCATTTGTTGTTGCTCTCATCTTCTTTCTTCAATTTGTTGATAACTTCTATGGCAGCCGCGTTCATTTTGTGTGGGGAAGTCGTTAATAAGGTGCGCACAGACGTGGCAGAAACGTGGCAGAAACGTGGCCGAGATGTGGCAGAAACGTGGCAGAGACGTGGCAGAGACGTGGCAGAGACGTGGCAGAGACGTGGCAGAGATGTGGCAGAGACGTGGCAGAGATGTGGCAGAGACGTGTTGTTAGGCGAGTGATGGGACGACGGGTCAGGACGCGCCTTTTTGTGTGCGCTGCGATGCGATCACCACCTTATGCACGAAATTTTATTGTGCAAATGAAAGCACGTGTATGTTGCCGAAAAATGGGGCCGATCAATGGATGACAATTGTGCGACTCACGAAGGGAACGACGCTTTAATAAAAAACACTGAGGCTGTGTTACAAATAAAGCGGACTGAAGGTCTCCATAAAATCGAACATGTGAGGCACGAAGAACTTCGTTACGCAATGCGTATAAAAAATGTACCAGTACCGTACGTATATGTGCAAATATGTACAAATGTATATACACACGTTTGAGGCAAAACAATGGCTCAGGAAAGGAAGAAAAAAAAAAAAAAAAAAAAAAATCGTAAATATGAATAAGTACAAGGGTAAAAGCAAAATGAAAAGGTTAAATAAAAAGAAAAATAAATGCACTCTAAGCGTACGTTTAAAGAAAGCTCTTCCTGGCCAATTTTTCGGCAAAAAAAAAAAAAAAAAAAAAAAAAAAAAATAATTCAAGTGAGGAAGCTATTTTGTTCAACAGTATGTAATTGTTTTTTTTTTAAAAAAGGGAAGCGGTTAAAATGGCAAAATGGCCCAAATGGCAAAAATGGCAGAAACGGCAGAAACGGCAAACGCGTTGAAGGGCTGATTTGCGCGATGGCTTAATGTTTCGCTTTTGCGCGGAAGAGATTTTTCGCGAAGAGACGCTTTGCGCGTACACTGGGATGTAATAATGTATATGCAAATAATGCATATGTATATATACGTACATAACAAAATTGTGCTGTGTACAAGCCAACGTGTACACAGGCTTACATGTATTTGCGTGGGAGATGGCTGAGCGTCATTGCGTGGGCGGCGTTCTGATCACATTTGACCCCACGTGCGCGTAAACGTTTGAGCGCACGCACAAGCGCGAGGAGGAAGGCCCATAAGAGGCACCACACAAACATGCCATATGCATATGATTACATATGTACGTATAAGGATATGCGTATTTGCGTGTATGTGCGGGATTGGCCGCGCAAGTTGTGACTCAATAAGTTGTGACTGCGCAGGTAGAGGAATGCCCACTTCTATGCCTCCCGCTTTTTTTTTCGCGAATCGAGTTTATAAGGGGAAAACGGTTAAGCAAGCTTGAGTGAGCGGTTACATTCGCAGGGGGGGGGGAACCAGCAAAACGTAGAGGCTCGCGTATGCGTATATGTACACACAAATATGCATATATATATATGTATATTATATGAATATGTTTACATGCACAGCATATGTGCGGATATGCAATATGCGTGCGCGCGTAGCCAACTGTACAGTCGCAAAGGGCAGACAGCTGGAATTGGGAAAAAAAAAAAAATAGCATGCGGTTGCCTCCAATTAATTAGTGAATTATGTCTTTAGGATTTTGGGCTAATTTACGAAAAAGGAATAAGAAAGAGAAAGAAAAAAACGTTTTTTTTTAATTCCTGTTTTTAAGATTCTGACGGGGGGTGGAAAAGTGTGAACGAGGCGAGGCTAACCGAACGGCAGATTACGCGTGCGCGCTCGTTCGCCAATAAGTGAAGCGGAGTTGGAAAAGGTTTAGTTGAGCATCTACCACGGTGAGTGCACGTTCGTATGCGCATAAACGGGCAAGCGTGAACACAAATAAGTAAATATGTACATGTATAAATATGTGTATATAATACATATGTGTATATAAAACATATGTGTATATAATATACATATGTATTATATATATACTTATGCGCGCGCTCCAGTTTACGCCGACCCGGCCGCGTAACTTCCAGCGAACAACCTTTTTTTTACCTCAGTGTGTGTGGATGCATGTTTAGCACATATGTAACACCCCGCTGGATTTCTCCCCCAGATTTACCAACCATTCGAGCTTAAAAAAAAAAAAAAAAAAATGGACATAAAGTTCGTCTATATGTTTAATCTCCCCTCTGTAAGCAGCTCGCCGCACAAATTCCCTCGCCATTTTTATATGTTCTTTTAATTTTTTATCAAGCAAATTTTAACGTGGTGCCAGTAAAAACTCCTTTTTGCGAATTTGCAAAGGGTAGAAGTAACGGTCACATGTACAGAATAATAAGCTTAGAAGTCTTTAATGTACAGCCAGCCTCTTGGGGAAAAGCGTTGTCTACATTTCTGTAACTTTCTCTTGGAAGGAATTTACAGGACGGAAAAAAATTGAGTGGCGAAAATGTTTTGTTCGCCACTCCTCTGCGTAACAGGTGTGGTCACTTTGGTGTGCAACTAGAGGTACCTTTACGTTGCCACGCAGTTTTAGGCGAGCATAAGAACATAAGAACATACCAACACACCAACATACCAACACACCAACATACCAACACACCAACATACCAACACACCAACACACCAACATACCAACACACCAACACACCAACATACCAACACACCAACACACCAACACACGTGTACCCTTATGGATGACTCTCCCACCCTTATGTGTGTGTTATAACTTCAGCACGCGCTCAATACACCCTTTTGCTGCTTTAAAACGGATTGGAAATTATCCGTTCCCTCATTTCGGGTTAATTCTCGTGCTTAACATCTTTAGCAAGAAAAAAAAACATCAACACAGTTAAGCGTACCACACGCATGCATTTGTAAAAAGGGGCCATTTTTTTTTATTCTTTTTTTTTTTTCTTTTCTCCTTTTTTGGGATTACGAAACGTTTATGCCAAAACAAAGAGGGTTCCGCCCCCAGGGGTTAATAGCCCCCATACAGAGGGTCAAGTACACTGGGTAAGGAAAAAAAAAAAAAAAAAAAAAAAAATAGTCAAACCAGCAGAGTGAAGTAAAAACGTGCCTTCATTCGTTCACCCCGAAGTTGCACATGCGACATCGTTGTACCTGTATGCAGACATACCCATGCTTTATGTGCGTTCACCCCCCTGCCCCGTTAGACCAACCATAAAGGATAAAATAAACCGAGAAAGCAGGCCGACATGGGATGACTTGAAGGACAGAATTAAGAACCAAGAAGGAAATAAAATGTTGGAGGAATATGAAAATGCTAAATATGTGGAGGAGCTTAACAAGAACAGAGCGGAAAAAATAAAGCAGCAGGAAAAGAGGTACATAAAAAAGCTAAAAAAGGAGTATAAAAATAAGCGAAGGAATAAAAGTGACAGTCGAAGTAGCAGCGAGGACAGTGCTACTTCCTCAGAGGATGACTCGAAAAAGAACAAGGAGGAAAAGGGAGGGAAGAAAAAAAAAAAAATCACAAACATTCAAGTAGGCATAAGCGAAAGGAGTTCCATTCTAGCAGCGAAGACGGGCATTCAAGCGAATCCACTTCTAGCGATGAAAAAAAGAAAAGGAAAAAGAAAAAAAGGCGTTCCCTGTCTGAGTCCAGTTCGACTGATTCGAGTGGCCGTCCGCGAAAAAGGCGAGAAAAAAGCGTAAGTTTTCGCGCACACGTAGAGGTGTAAACGTGTGCATATATATGTGTGGATCAAACATGTGTTGTGAACGTGAACATACCTTTGCGCCTTGCCAGTAGACGCATTTCTGCGTAGCTGTTGGCACAGCTGAGCAGCGCTCGGTGCAGACTTTTCCATGCAAGCGCGCGCAACACTCTCTCACCGCTGCTCCCCTTCCGCAGGACGGGGTAAATCCCTATAAACTATCGAGCTTCTTTAAAATGAAGTGAAAAAAGAAGAATGAAAAAGGGGAAGCCTTTTCCGCGTTTAATTAAAAAAAAATTGGCAAAAGGGGGAAAAAAGAATTGGCAAAGTTTCGGCAAAATGTGAGCAAAAAAATTGGCAACAATTTGGCAACAATTTGGCAGCAATGTGGCCATAATTTGACCATAATTTTGCCATAATTTTGAGTAAAATTTTTTTAAAAATATTTTTAAGATGGCTCTTAATTTTTTTTTTTTTTATTCTTTTTTCGTTTGCATCAAATTAAAACTAAATTTTTTTAATAACGTAACACTATTTGTGAGATTTTAAAAAAGGGTTTTTCTATTTTGTCCGATTTGCGTGTCATTAATCCAATTGGTCCAGATCATCCTGACGGGAAGAAAAAAAAAGATCGGTTAAAAAATGTGGCCATAGACCATTCAAGCACAATGTATAAGTATGCATGACGGAAGGGGGGAGGGGTACAATATATATTTGTAGGTGACTCAGTTTATGGTGGGTTATTCGCACGTGTGACTGGCGGCCCCTTCCATTGGGCCTCCGGTGTTGCGAATATATGTGAAGCGCTAAGGAGGGTTTTTCTTCAGCGTGGCGCGTTACTCATTCGTAACGATGCTAATCAGTCGCTGGAGCCGAGTAGAAATATACATACCAGTTCGTCCATGAAAAGGTCGGTGTTAATTGGGACATCATCCTCTCGTTTGTCTGGAGCGTCGGGTGTGTATTTGTATTTGTATTTTTGTTAGTGTTTGTGTTTGTGTGTGTGGGGGGGAACAAACCCATGCATTTGTGTGTAAACATATAAAGGGGTGAGCATAACAGACCCCTTATTGGTAAGAAGCCACAGAGGACATATCCCCCCCACAGAGAACAATGGGCACAAATGCCAAGTGCACAGCGGCAGATAGGGATGCCTTACCATTTTCATCGACTTGTCCATTTTCGTAATTTTTCTTCTCCGGAGTATCTTCCTTCTGTTCATCATCATCATAAAACAGATCATCATACTCATTCGTGTTCGCAGCATTGTCATCGTCAACAAATAATCTGTACGGGGAGGGGGAAAAGAAAAAGGAGTTGTAAAATGGGGGGGGTCCCCATTGTAACAGTAGAATAATCTGTTGTGATAACGCCGCCACCACCCCCCAAAAAAAAAGGGGGACAATGCTACACTGATGGTGGGGATGAAATACATTTCAGTAAAGAAAAAAGGTGCAAACAGAGCTACACACACATATATTTATGCACACATGCATGCAATGGAGTGAGCACAAGGAAGTGTCTTACGTTGGGTCGTAGGTAAATAGCTCCTTCCCGGAGAGCATGTTGGTCCTTCCCTTCTTCTCCGTTTTGTCCTTCTGTTCTTCTTTCTTAAGCTTATTTTTTTCCTCCCTTTCAGCTAACCATTTTTTGAATATTTCCAGTGTCACCGCGGTTCCGTTATTTATAAATTGGGTTCTCTACAAGAGGGGGAGGAAGTTTCACATTAGAGTTGGTACTATGCGTGGAGAGCATGAAGAGAGTAGGGTCACATCGGAGTGGTCTCAAACTAGCGCACAAATTTGACGGTCAAAAAAAAAATGGACTGATGGTAGTAAACAATTAGTGCGTTATTCTGGAGAGGCATTCCGGGGAAGCCCTTCAGGGTTACCTCCTCCTCTATGATGTCCTCCAGGGGAATTTCGTCTTTCTCATTTTCGGTCGGCTCTGGTTTTTTTAATACGTATCCTGTGTTCGGCGAAAAGGGGGAGCAACAAAGTCGATAATTTTTTCGAAGGGGAAAATTATTTTTCAACAAAAGGAAAAAAAAAAAATTAAAAGGTGTATAAGGGGTTAGCTCATTTGTGGTTCCACGTTTTGCCAGTCCCTCGGAAATGTTCATTTTTTTTTTTTTTTTTTATCTTTGGGAAGTCTCCCCCATTTTGCGGCGTTTAATTATTTCCCTTCATTTTGTTCTAACCTTGCGGGAGGCAGTGCTTGTACTTGCAGTTGTCTCCTCCGTTGGGACAGACCCAGAACCATCCGTATTGCTGCGAGGGTGTGCGTGTAGGGGGGTGCATGTATGCATGTATGTACGCATATATGGATGAGGAGGATTATGTCATTACGGTTTTCAAATTTGTGCCATCCATGCGGTGCAGTATCGCGTGTAGCGCAGCACGGCCGGTGGGTGGCGTAATGTGCAGGTAAATCGGAGAAAGTGTTTCTTTTTTTCTTTTTTCTTCTTTTTTCTTCCTTTTTCCGTGTGCCCTCCCACTTACCTTATTTTCGACCGCACTCAGGAAGTACTTGCAGATGATGTCCGTCTTGTTAATATTTTTGTGTCTTATATTTATCACCTCGTTCAGCTTGTTTATGTCCCACTGATCTATGGTGTCATTTTCCTTGTCATTTTTGTTGTCCCGAACGTCTGTGTAGATGTCGATTTTTTGGGACTCCTTGGACTTCTTCGGGTCGTACGTGGACGAAGTTTCGTTAATCTTTTTAACCTTCTCAGTTTCTAGAAGGGAGAAAATAGGGAGGTGAAAAAAAAAAAAAAATGAACCACTTGAAAAAAAAAAGGGGGGGGAGAAAGAAAACGGTCACGGGGATGGAGACCCCTTCCAAGCAGCCATTCACAATATACACATTTTGAAGCATTAAAATTTTCCCTACTTTGATATATCGAATTGAGCAATAATTTTTGCTGATTTAGTTTTTCCTTTTCCTTTTCTTCTTTTTTCTTTTCGTCCGGTTTTTTTTTGGTCTGGAAGACTTGCTGCTGAACGCCTTTGATGTACCTGTGGTGGTGCATATATGATGTGGAGAGGGCACATGCCGTGAGGACGGTGTTTATTCTCTGCTGCCATGGAACTGCGAACACACGCACATGGGATAATAGGCACCAACCAACGCACATGCATACTGGCCTGAGGTTGCCAACAGGAAAACAACTCGAGTACGTACCTTTGGACACTCTTACTTTTGTTCTTGTTTTTCAACCCAAAGGTTTTATCTTCTACAATTTTTTGTTTTTCTTTTTCTAATTTTTTCGTGTTTTCCTTTTTTGGAGGCATTTTTGTTGAGGACAGCTTGGGGAGTGGCGACAGGGGGAGTGGCGGCAGGGGGAGTGGCGGCAGGGGGAGTGGCGGCAGCGGGAGCGAAACACGCAGAAGGTGCAGCAGATGCAGAAGCAGGAGCGGAAGCGCGAGGCTATGGCTGAGAGTCCGGCACGTATGTATACTCACGTGTGCGAACAGCTATTTGTAAATTATGTTTTCGCCTAACCTTTTGGCAACTCAACTCCTTTCCTCTTTTTTTCTTGCCTGTCGCCCCCAGGTCACTCTCACCCCATAATCGGTTAATCAAAATGGGGGAAGAAAAAAAAAAAAAAGGCGAAAAAAGAGGGGAAAATACAAGCTTTTCCTCAAATATTATTTAAAAATAATGCCAAAGTTGGCCGAATCTTTCTTCCTCTTCCAATAGCTAACAACCAACAAGTGGGAAAAAAAAAAAAAAAATTCACACGCAGAGTGCGTTCGAAGCCCTTAGTGCCTCGTGATTTGTACAGAGAGTGAAGAAGAAAAAGGAGAAAGTGATTGAGGAATCACTCTACACGCTCGTTCCTCATCTGCATGGTACAAGCAGTGGTAAGGTTATACAAATGGGATGCTGTGTCAGGAGGGCGACGAGTTGAAATTTTTTCTAAACCGATCTTTGGTTTGCGCGATGCTCGCAAATGACATGGCGGCAAGATGACTTATCAACATTTCAATATTGCCACGGTTGGAGGAAGAGGAGTGGAAAGAAGTGAAAACTGGGGGGAAATTACCGCACTCGCAAAAATGGAGGAAGCGTGGCGTGGGGGAAGCGTTGCGCACAGGGTCTCCCTTCACTTTGCTTGACCCACCTCGCTCAGTTTACGCAGCGGACTCAGTTTACGCAGCGGACTCAGTTTGTGCAGCGGACTCAGTTTATGCAGCGGACTCAGTTTATGCAGCGGACTCAGTTTATGCAGCTTACTCAGTTTGCGCAGCTTACTCAGCCTATACAGCCTATCCGCCGCGCCAGTTTTTTTTCATTTTTATTTTTGCCTTTTCGGAATTGCCAAAGTTGAAAGTATGCCCATTTAAGAGCAGATGCAGAGAAGAGGGGGAAAAAAAAAATGAAGATACAGTGAAGAAAAGTAACGTAGTCAGGTGAGCAAAATATATGCACACATAAGGAGGAGCGGCAGATGTAGAGGAGATAAGGGCGCCTCGATTTTATCCCTCTCCCCACGACCGAAGGGAAGGACATGCATGGCAATGAAGTTATCACCACCTGTTAGGAATTTCCATATTTGGAAAAATAAACCAACAGGAGCATTCCTTTTTTTGTTATTTTATTTTTTTGCTAGCCCACTTTGTTTAGTACCTACCACCACTTTTTCTCAAGTGAAACGGGTCCACGTGAGAAGGAACGAAGAGAAAAGAATCCTCCTCCTCTACCTCTCCATCGGCACACATGTGAAGACATTACATAACCCCCTTCCCTATGATGTTAAAACTGAAAATCCTTTTTTTTAGGTTCTTTCCAAAGAGGGACCTTAAAAATGCCCCTCACTCTGTAAGTACATTTTTTCCCAAAGGTAGGATGACATGAATAGTCTTTTCCGTCCTGCGTCAAGTATAACGTTGTCAATCGCGACACGTCATGGAGTGAAGAAGAAAGGGAGTTTTCCAACTCTACGTAAAGGAGTCTCTTGGGGAATCCCAAGAAGGGAAAGGAAAAAAAAAAGAGATGAACATGAACGCACAAAAGAAACAGGTAAAGTTCATCTCCATTTAGACCGAAAAAATGTTAGCACGACGAACTTGATAAATTGTATAGGGGATCACAAAAAGTTGTTACTGTATGCATTGTGCCAGGCGTACAAAAAAGGAGAAAAAGAATTTGGTGGAAATAAATTGGATGATCTGATTCAAGCTTTGTGTGAAAAGATAATCACGAAAGAAGCGGGTCTACACCTGAGGGAGAAATTGCTCTACCTTAGTTGTCTCCCCTCGAAGGGTTACGCTGAGAAGATTGCTTTGACGAAGGGCGATCTCAAGGATGGGAGACGGTTACCCCAAGGGAGGAGAAGCGGTACAGTCGGCTGCTCTAAAGGGAGACAAAACATCCACAAAAATGTCATCGAATGGATAGATCACAAAAATGTATTTAACTACTACTGCACAGTTTTAAAAAAAAGGAAAAACAACAGCTTGGATGATGACGAAATAGACGAAGATGTTACCAACTTTTTTCTCAAAAAATTAAATACACCATTAGTGAGTACCATTTCGATGTATCTCCTGAATCTTGCCTACCTGAACAGCAAGGTGACCATTCGAACCAACAGCTTATACATCCTAATCACTTTTATGTTAAAGTATGTATGGCATAAAACGAATAGGCGTATATCCATGGTGCGTCTATGTAAGAATATCGAATTGTTGAGCTCCATAATGAATGCAGCAAAGATTAAAATTGAGAAAAATAACAGAGATAGGGAAAAAAATGTTGATATGGTGAATAAGCTCAAAATGATGAACAAGAATGAGTATCCTATGGATACTTCTTCCTTTGTCAACATGTGCTGGGAGGTCGTGGGCACACGGGGCAATGCTGAGCTTGCCTCCCTTTTGAGCAATAACTTGGCCTACATCACTGGCCACTTTTACCACTATTTTAATATATACGAGTTTGAGTGTCAGAGGGAGGGGTGTCCGGCAGGGGAAAGCGCTTACAGTGAAGCCGTGAACATAGGCGAAGTGGACGTAGGTAACGAGGAGGAAGTCCCACTCGGTGCGCGAACCCAACCTGGAGAACTGAGCAACCTCTCGGGGGCAGCCGAAGATAAAGATGTGATGACTCGGCAAATCGTCTACATGATCTACTTTGCAAACAACGCGTTAGTTTGCTCCCTAAGCAAGTTGATAAAAAATTATAAAAAAGGAAGTTCAAGTGAAAGAAGTTCAAGTGAAAGAAGTTCAAGGGAAGGAACCTCAAACGAAGGAACTTCTAACGAAGGAACCTCAAACGAAGAAACTTCTTACGAAGGAACCTCATGCAGGGGAACCTCAAATGGGCGTTTGCCACCCCACATGGAAGGAGAAACGATACGCATAATTACCAATTACATGTTCAATTGTCTGCCGTACAGCATTTTCTGTAAGACGCTTTTTAACAAATTGGAGGAACTGCTCATTCGTATGGGAGCACAGGACAAAACGTTGCCAAAGTTCTCCTTAACTCCATCTACTCTGGTTCAGTTAATGCACCTGATGAGCATACAATACAATGCCGTTCACGTGGATGACGGTGTCAATTCGTTTCTGTGGAATAATTTGCTGACCGAAATGTTCACAAATGATTGCAAGTTATTAAACAAAAAGGATAAAATTTTACTGTACATAAGCATATCTAAAAATTTGTTTTTGAAGAAAAAAAAGAGTTACTTGTTTAAATTAAACTCCATTTTGTTTCCCGAGTTGGTACATTTTACTTACCGAGATTTGTACAGCTTGGTTTATTCTATCAGTTGCTCCAAGTTTTGCGACTTGCCATTTTTTGAGGCCCTCCTCAGGAATATTTACAAATTGAGGCACAAATATTCCAGCCAAAAGTTGTGGACCATTCTGTCCATTTTCCAACCCTTCGATCTTAACATGTCCATTTTTAATATGCTTCTGAGTTACGCCAACTGTGACGGGTAATAGTACACGTGCTGTGATGTGAAGAAGCACTGCAGTTAAGCGGTCTCTATGGAGATATCCTTTGCACGGTGCAAAAAAAAAAAAATCATACGCGTGATTGCAGAGATATATACACATCCTTGTGATCACCCCCCGTTCAGCTCTGAACAAAAGAGGAAGAAAAAGAAGAAAGAAAAAGAAGAAGAAGAGTTAGATGATCCATTCGAGCAGCACAACCCCAACAAAGGT
The DNA here is from genome assembly GCF_000321355.1 of Plasmodium cynomolgi strain B. Classification (NCBI taxonomy): domain Eukaryota; phylum Apicomplexa; class Aconoidasida; order Haemosporida; family Plasmodiidae; genus Plasmodium; species Plasmodium cynomolgi. Next base: position 2,685,801 of record NC_020407.1, read on the forward strand.
ATGTCTACGCATATTCGTGGAGGAGTCCTCCCCACCCAAAAAATTACATTTTAACATATGCCCCCGTCTTCTGGTTATTCTTCTAAAATGGTGCACTTTTTTTTTTTTTTTTATCGAAGATGCTAAGAAGTTGGAAGAAGATTTGGAGAACAAGGAGAGAATCTTAAAAGAGTTGGCCGCACACATTAGGGAGGTAGGTGCCCCTTTTTTCTTCACCACTGTGAAATTTGTTGCTCTACATTTTAAGCATTTGGGAGGAGGCGATGACTTGCCTCTCCGATTTTCGTTCACGTGTGTACCTGTTCGTGTGTACTTATACGTGTGCATTTGTACGTGTGCATTTGCACGTGTGCTCATGTGTGCCTCTCTTTTATGGCCAATCCCGTTTGCAGAATCACAGCGGGGAAAGCTTCTCATTTAGCGAGTCAGGTATTTTTTCTTCCGGATGAAGTTGAGCAGTGCACAGTTTTGACTTTATTTTTTTTTTAGTGCAACGTTTGTCCCGAAGGGGTATCCCTAATGAGGTGATACACTCTCCATTGCGCTTAGCTGTGTATCTCTTTTTCACCCGTTTGTCCGCTGTTACAACGCAGATATGCTGAAGTTCCATTCTGAGGATAACGCTTTAAGGTGCAAAGGGCCTGGCGATGGGTAAGCCTGATTTGAGAACATCCTTTGGGGGGGAGGAGGTGAACTATCCGCTCTGTGTAGTTTGCATGCGTCGCATGGGGGCTTTATTATAAGACGGCTCGGTCGGTTGGCTATAAACGCAGATGCGACATCCCCCTCTGAGGAGATTATCCATGTGTGTTGTGTTTGCCTGCGATAACTATGAACCCGTAAGATGCCCCCTCCCCGGTTGATTCGTTCCTTCACACGTTGATTCCTCTCCTCACCTGTTGATTCCTCTCCCCGGCCCTGTGCAGAAGCCCCCTGCCCGATGACGAGCCCACAAAGCGACACGCACAAACGCAGAAAGGCAAAAAAAAGGCGAAATCGCGCACCAAAATAAGCAAGCCAAATTTGACGTATCAGGAGACGAAGTGGTAGACGCCCCTTTCATTTACTACATAATCCAGAAGGATGTCCGTGGGCTCCAAAAAGTCAATTTCGTACATAAGAACCTCTAATGAGAGAGAAATCTTTACGTTTTTTTTTTTTTCCTCCTCCTCTCCCCCCTGATTAAATGCTCTATCGTAGTAGCCCTTTCCACTGCCAACACGCGCGCCATAATTATTATATGCAAGGAGAGGAATGAAAAAAATATTTTCCCGTTCGGTAAAGGAAAAATTGTATACTGTGTCCATGACCAAATTGGCGGGACTTAAATTCAGCTGTGAACAGGTGCCCGTGTTGGTCCCCCTTTCAGCGCAGTGGTGCACATATAAATACGGCACGAAAATTCCAAACCTGTGTTTGACTAATAAATTATTGCGTATATCGAATGGGAAAAAAATCAAGCTGTTTTGCTCGGTGATTATTGGAACATATAAATTAAAATAAAAATATTTGTGCAACTTTTGGACGATGAATAAAATGTCCACTTCTTTTTTTGTTGGTAAATATATGCACATGTTGAAGTTGGCCTTACTTTCACCCTGCTCCGCTTCTGCTTCTGCTTCCGTTTCTGTTTCTGTTTCTGTTTCTGTTTGTGCTCCTATTTCTGTTTGTGCTCCTATTTCTGTGTGTGCCCCTATTTCTGTTTCTTCTTTTTTTTTTTCTCCCGCCCAAGAATATATAAAAAAGTGCACACAATCTGCAAAGTCACTGCTTATGTTGTAGTGGTCCAAATATTTGCCAACTTGGTGCTCTTCACACTGTTTAAAATTATATTTGTATCTAAAAATTTTGCTAAAATTGAATTTTTTTCCCTTCCTTTTATTTACATTTAGTGATTGTAACAACACATATGTATGTCTGATCAGTTGGGTGTACACGAAGTCGACGTATAAAATGGTTTTTGTTCTTCCTTTGGAGTTGCTGAGATGAATTTTGGCATCCTTATTGTTTATATGCGTATCCATCCGCTGGGGTAGCCAACTGGTCAGGACCACATCGCGCACCCGTTTGGCATTTCTCCGAACAACCTCCTTCACTTGTTTGCTCCTACTGCTGTGTTTGTAATTTTCGTAGTGGTCCCTTAAATCGACGGGGGTGATGCACTTTTTGTAGTCTTCTTCCCCCCGCGAGTTTATTTGTTGGCCAAATGGGTATACCCACATTATATTTTTATTTTTTTTCGGGGGGGGTCCGGTTGGCCTCTACACACACTCATATGCGTATTCCTCGTGGAGGAAGAGGATTAT
>NC_020407.1:2688116-2709928 GCF_000321355.1 Plasmodium cynomolgi strain B
AAAATATATATATTTTTTTTTTTTTCTTAACTTTTGCACTTTACTTTCACATTTTGTTCCTTCCCATGTTGGCGCGCCCCAGTTGCCAAAATTTCAAATCTTCATCTTTTTAAACGTGAAGAATGTGCTCCTCGGCTGGAAAACGCGGGCATAGCAAAATTCAGGCGGGGAAGTCACATCGGGCAGGTACTTCTGTAAAAAAACCCTCGTAAGCAGCGCCCGTAAATGAGCCCTCGCAAGTGTGTCCCCACAGTTGTGCACTTGAAAAATGTGTACATTCACATATGGACTGCTTCGGACCGCTTCGAACTGCTTCGGACTGCTTCGTACTCCTTCGAACTGCTTCGAACTCCTTTGGACCGCTTCACACCGCTTGGGACAACTTCCCTCCGACGGGAACTCCTACACACGAGCACGCACCTGCGAGTGCCCACGCCGGGTTAGGCCATCATGCGATTGGTTAATTGTGTTCACCGGAATGAATTCCCCAACAGGGGGGGAAAGGAAATTTTCCTCTTAAAAGAATCAAGCGGGGTGGAAATGTAACTTGGCTAAAAAGGTTCCCACGGTTGAGTTTTTTCTTGCCGTAACTGTCTACACGAAGAAGGCGGTTTGTATTTTTAAAACGAAGGAAAGGAGAAGGAAAGGAGGAGGAAACGCGAAGGAAACGCGAAGGAAAACCGAAGGAAAGGTGAAGGAAAGGTGAAGGGAATAAAAAAAAATAAAAGTGACAATTTTTATTTCTAAATGGGAAAAAAAAAAAAAAAAAAAAATAATGCTCCGTAAAATGAAAATCCTTTTTTTTTTTTTTTCACGAGATTACCCAGTTTGACAATACTATGTTGGTAGGCAGACCCTTTCTTGGCTCGCAAAGTGTAAATACAATTTTGCCATTTTATGTTCAGCTTATTTTTTTCCCCCGTTCCTTCTGCTATCCTTCCTTTGTAGCACTTCGTTTGTTTGAATTTGTTTCGGTGGATGAGCGTTAAGCGAATTTCCTCTTAGCGAATTTGCATTTAGTGAATGTCCTTTTGGTGAATTTCCTTTGGGCGGATTTCCCTTGGGTGAATTTCCCTTTTGAATTTCCCCCTTCTGCTTTTTTTCCTTTTTCTTTTCCCCTTCTGCTTTTTTTCCTTTTTCTTTTTCCCCTCTTTTTTCCCTTTTTTTTCCCTTTTTTCCCCTTTTTTTCCCAAACAAGTGAAAAAATTCCCCCTCATCCCACTCGCAAGAGCATCATCTAGGAGTGTACATTTTTTTGCGAGTGTGCCCCCTTCGCCAGTTGGCCCTTTTCCCCTTTTTGCAAATGGCTCACATGGAGGAAGTGCAGAGGGGGCCCCGCCGCATTGGATGCATTCATCTCATACATTAAGTGATCATTTATTAAATTGAATTCAGCTCGTTTGAGCGCAGTCCAATTTAGTGACTGTTAGTTAGCCCGAGCTGACACACGCCCAGTGCTCTGCGCACGTAGCAGTTCTGCGACAGTGCGGGGGGAATCCTCACTCTGCCTCCCCCGCAAGTACACACATAAATGTATACATACCCATATGTGCAGCCGCACGTGCACTCACACATGTGTGAAAGGTCCGCACACTTGAAGGTGGTAGCCTCCACGACTTGGCTCCCCATTTTATTCGTATCCGCTTATTTCGCTTTTCACGTTTTTGGAGTGATTTATCTGCCTACCGAAGGGCACCTGAGAAAGTCCTTCCATAAGGTGCTTACCAGAAGGTACCACTCAGGACGACTTAACCACAAAACGTCCTCATCATAACGATCGCACCATAAGGCCCCCGCCTGCCCAGCTTGATAAAACGCGAACCGATTGTCCACGGAATTTTTTTTCACTTTCCAAAATGCGCTACTCTGCAACACAGATCCGAAGCAACCTTTCACGCAAGGCGAATGTGTCGTACGTATGCACCTGTTCAGTCTGTTTCGGTGGCCTACCTCTGCGTGTGCAAGAATTGTAATGCGTAGGGGGTTCACCCGCACGGGAGTGGTTGCGGAGACACATGTTATTCGAAGAGGGAGAGACGACACAACTAAGCAGTGGGTTGGCAGAGCTTTGCAGAGAGTAGAGCTTTCCACAGAGCAGAGCTTTCCAGAGGGCATAGTTTTCCAGAGGGCACACCTTACCCACTGTTCATGTGTGCACCACCCACTTATCCCCGTTGCCGCTGCTCGTTCATTTTGCTGTCCTGTGTTCATCCCTCCGTACGATTTATTGCCCCTTTTTTTTTGCGGTGATTAAAATTGTTTCCGCGTCTAACTAGGAAGCTTCGTACTAGTTGTTAGCGCGTTTAGTGTACCATTTGTGGAGAGATTTTCCCCCCACGGGTAAGTGGTGCAATCCTGCAAATGGTACAAGGCGATAATTCTCCCCTTAGCATAGAGTAAGTTAACAAAAGAGGAGCATGCGTCTGAGTTCTTTGGCCAAGCCATCTATCAACGATTGAATCAGAAGAACGCCAAGTTCAGTCCCCTTTTCTTATAATTTAAGAATGATGAATAAAAAAACGATGCAACAGAAGAGGCAGTCCATGGTGAAAAATAAGGTAATGAATGGGGGAAGTGTGACGGGTTTGTGTTCATACAGATCGTTCCCCTCATCGACCAGCGCGTCCTCCACCCCACGCGTGACTCACACGTGACGCACACGTGACGCACATCCTTATCAACGTAAGTGCATACCATTTTTCTTCTTCATTTCTCCCCCCTTTTTCTGGCAGAGCGAGATATACCCACAGAAGAGCCTGAACCTGGGGCAAAAGTCAAAAAGCAGAGGAAAAAGTATGAATGGAAAAATCAAAGTGGTCGTAAGAAAAAGACCAATAAGTGAATTAGAAAAAAAAAGGAAAGACAATGATATCATAACAGTCAAGGATAACTCAACCATATATATAGATGAACCAAGATACAAAGTAGACCTCACCAAATATGTGGAGAGACACGAATTCATAGTAGATAAAGTATTCGATGAAACAGTAGATAATTTTACTGTCTACATAAATACAATCAAGCCTTTAATTGTAGATATTTTCGAAAGTAATTGCGTCTGTTCATGTTTTGCATATGGACAAACAGGGAGTGGAAAAACATATACCATGTTAGGGTCACAACCCTATGGACAAAGCGAAACGCCAGGAATTTTCCAATACGCAGCGGAGGACATATTTAGCTTTTTAAGTCTATACGATAATGATAATAGTAGAGGAATTTTTATTTCTTTTTACGAAATTTACTGTGGGAAATTATACGATTTGTTACAGAAAAGAAAAATGGTTGCTGCTTTGGAAAATGGGAAAAAAGAAGTAGTTGTGAAGGACCTAAAAATTTTAAGAGTGTACTCTAAGGAGGAGTTAATTTCCAAAATGATTGATGGAGTTATGTTACGGAAAATAGGAGTGAACTCTCAAAATGATGAGTCCTCTAGATCGCATGCTATTCTGAACATTGATTTGAAAGACATACATAAGAATGCCTCTTTGGGAAAAATTGCCTTTATAGATTTGGCAGGAAGCGAAAGGGGTGCAGATACCGTTGCTCAGAATAAACAGACACAAACAGACGGAGCTAATATTAATCGATCGTTGTTAGCTCTGAAGGAATGTATCAGAGCTATGGACTCCGATAAACATCACATTCCGTTTAGGGATTCAGAGCTAACTAAAGTCTTGAGAGATATATTTGTTGGAAAATCTAAAAGTATCATGATTGCAAATATTTCTCCCACCATTAGTTGCTGTGAGCAGACGCTGAATACGCTAAGGTACTCTTCGAGAGTCAAAAATTTTAAGCATAAAATGAATGCTACGGAAGAAGAAGACCCCAATAGCGAGAAAATTAGCATCCTGGAGTCTAGAAGTGGAGAGATGAACACCTCCGGGGCGGAGGGCGCGGCTATGAAATCGAATTCGCTCATGCAGAGCGGCAGGGCGAACATGAAGTCGAACGAGTTGAAGGAGCGCCTCGGAGGGAGTGGCGTTGGCAACAGTGGCAGCGGCGGTGGTAACAGTGGAAGCGGCGGTGGTAACAGTGGAAGCGGCGGTGGTAACAGTGGAAGCGGCGGTGGCAACAATGGCAGCGGCATCGTAAGTGGCCTGGTGAACCCTGCCCGGAACGGAAAACACCTCGTGAAGAATCAGGACGGCGTGGCCACCAACCAGACCAAGTACAACTCAGTCAACGATATGGATAAGCTAGCGCAAAAGAAGAAGAAGAAAAAAAGCCTCTTAAATTTCAAAAGCAATAAGACAAATTATGACAGCATCTCGGGGAAGCAAAATTTCATCCAACAAAGTTACGCCTTCTCGGACACGTCGGATTTCTCCTCCCTCGACGAGATGAATTGCAACCTGAATAAGAATGATAAGAATATGTTTCTGGCGTGCAGGAAGAACGCCAAACAGGGCCTGGTCAAGAACAGGAGCAGCTGCGACGGCGTGTCCAGCAAAGCGAAGAAGGCCGATGTGCAGGTGCTCCGGCACAGCGTTGGCAGCAAGTTGACCAATTTCTCGAACGAACGGGAGCGCCTGAAGGAGAGGGGCTTCTTGCGTGGCACCGCCGCGAGCGGGAACGCGGCAAGCACGAACCATAATGCCGGGGGTGGTAACACGGTGGGTGGTAACACACTCGGAAACAATCCCGGCCACGTGCACATCCGGCACGCCAACGAAAGGGAGAAGAACAGAGAAAGCGACAACATATTTTACGATGCCGTCTCGAACACGTCTGAGAGTGCAAATCGTTTGCTTCAGCAGAGCTCGCAAAACATACTTAACGTGAAGGGGAAGAACCAAAGTGGCCAACACGCAAACAACCCCGCTGTAGGAATGGGCCACAAAATGAGTTACGATTACAACCAACCAGACAGGAGCAACTCCTTCGTCGGCATAAAGGAGAGAGCCACGAAAGGCACCAGCCTTTTTATAAATTGTGAAACAGAAAGTACGATCTGCGTGGAGAAGGAAAACATAGACCCCACAAGAAACCCTTCGACTGTGCATCTACACACAAAAGCAGCTTCGTTTGAAAAATTGACAAACGATGTGAACTGTGCTCCAGGGGAACCCCCACTTAATAGTGGCAATGGGGAATACTGCGATGTGTCGATCCTCGGTGTGCACGCCAATGGGTTGTCTACAGTGCACGCGGATGTGGGTCTACCCAACAATGGCATCCCAATGCAAAAGACCCCCAACGAGTTTTTCCCTCCCAGTCAAAGCTGCAGCCAAAGTTACGGCCAAAATTTCAGTCAAAGTTACGGCCAAAGTTACAGCCAAAATTTCAGCCAAAATTACAGCCAAAATTACAGCCAAAATTACAGCCAAAATTTCAACCAAAGCAGCTTTAACCAGCATAGTGGAAACAGCCCAACCGAAGTGATCGACATTAACAACGTGCGCGTTGAAGAGTTCCACAAAATTGGAGTAGCCGAGACAGGAAATGTTGCTAGCCAAAACATCGAAGAGAATGAATTCCCCCCTGAAGATTACGCAAAACAGTTTCAGAAAAATCTGAACAGCATGGTAGATAATTGCCTGAACACACTAAATACAGCCAACCTATGCGAAGACACGCAGAACATATTAAACAATATTTTACTATCAAAATATACAGCAGATAAAGAAATGTTAATAAAAAAGTACATCAACGAGGATGTAAACAACATGAGCTTAGAAAAGCTAGACAAATATGCTCAGTTGATCTATGAAAAAAGAAAAACGATTCTGAGTAAACTCCTTTTTTTGTTCAAAAAAAATGTTGATATACAGACAAATAATGAGACGAGTGACTTAAAGAAAGATTTGGTTATGTGTCATATTTGTAGTAACAATCCTGATGACCAATTTCATTTTTATGCCTACAGTAGATTAGAAAAGGACATGATTAATTTAATAACGCTACGGCAGCTGTGGTGTGAGAGTGAGAACTTGAGGCAACTGCATCAGTACCTAATGGTTGAGTATCAAAACAAGTCTGCCAATTTAATCACCTTTAATGTTTTCCCGAATAAAATTAGCACCAGCTCATTGAACAAGAAGTATGTGGAGGATGCCAAGGGGCAGGCAGACGCCGCGAGGTCAGCTGTGGGTCCTCTGCAGTAGAGCCGCCGCGGCGCAGCAGGGGAACTCTCCCATCCCCCACACACACACCCCTTTTTGGCGTGTAATGCTATTGCCTCATTACCGCGTAAAGCGGTTTGGTGTACCTTTTTTTGTTATCCATTAAGTGAAAACGCCTTTCGGACGTCCCGTGTTTGTTTGTTTTTTTTTTTTTTTTAAATGTAAAGTAACGCTTCCCCGAAAATATAAAAATAACGCGTCTTCATAACAAAGGAGAGGAACTGCCTTTTCCGCGGTCGCCGCTGGAGATGGTCTTTCAAATTTGTGGGAAGTTGCAAAGTTGGGAAGGAATATAAAGGGTTGCTTGTACAAAAAAAAAAGGGAGTAAGGTTGGTCGCTACGAGTCAGCGCCGCAAATAGGTACCACAAAACTGCGCCAAACCGATGCGACCGTACACCTTTGGAGGGCGCTAGGCGAGCACTATATCGACGCAGTAGGGGTAGTGCGGCAACTCCTTCGTCAGCCGGCGTGGAAGACTCAGTGATGCCACCACGTCGTATATTTCGTCGTGCAAGCTGGAGGTAGTTTCAATGGGAGGTGCTGAAAAGGGAAATGCCGCAATGAAATGGAGGTTTAAGTAGTCCCTCTCACTTAACAGCAGGTCCGTCTCCATTGGTGGGTTATTCATACGTTTGTGCGCAAAAATTTCGAACATGTTTATGGACGAGGGGACAGCATGTGTACAGCCTGACTCAGGAAACGCGCTTCTTTGTCTTCCCCCTCCCTCGTGTGCGACTTTGTAAATCTCCTCTGCAGTTTGACCTCCGCGTTGGTCACTTTGGGATGGAGCCCCCATTTGGGAGACTAGAACAACGTCTCGAAGTTCATCCAAATGGGTGGAAATTTTTCCAAGGGGGATCCCCTTCAGATCCTCCCACTTATGTGCCTCCCCAACAGAATAATGATGGACATGCAGAGCTAAAAGAGCGATGAGACGTAACTGTGTCTGGTTTTGGACGGTCAACATGCTCATATCTGCTATATTGACGTGCTCAAAAAGGTGAGTAAAATTATTTTGCAGCACAAATGAGCTCATAAAATTGTAGTAGCATAAGTAGAAGGTGATATTTATGAGTGAATGCACAGATTGGACCCTTTTGTAATTTCGGAAAATAATTTCGTTAAATTTTTCGTTCGGCAAATCAAGTTTTAATAACGAAATGGAAACATTGCTGAGTGTTTGTTCACCTATATTGTGGTCTCTCCCCGGATTGTCATTTGCGTGAGATACCAACTGCTTGGTTAGAAGCTCGATTATCTGTACGTCTCTCAGCTTGACGGAGGCGAACGAGTGAATAATATTTCCTATGTTAACCATGTCCAGTTTGAAGTATTTCCTTCTGATGATGTATGTGATGTTGGCAAAAATGTCGTACCGTAGCAGCTTCAAGTTTTGGATAGCCCCTAGTGTGTTGGCGGCCAGCTGGGAGAAGAACGTCGCCTCGTTGAGTGGTTCGGTTGTTGGCGGCATCCCATCAGGTAACCCCTCTACCATTCCACCGACATACACATTGACCAAATCGCATAGCAAGAAACTCTGCAAGTAGGCACACATAAACAACCGATTTATGTGCACCCCCCCCTCGTGGTAGTCAAACAATCTGCTGCCATGCACAGTGCTGCTGTGCAAGTGATCTAAATAACCTCCAGAACAATTGGCCTTCTTTTTCTCATAAATAAGCTTATTGGAAAAATTGTACAGAAAAATCCGGTTGAACTGCTTGCTGTGTTCCTTAATTTGAAAAATTTCAATAAAGTGATTAACCAGTTTGTAGGTCGAGTTGAGACAATTAACGATGAACTTGATATTATCTCGGACGTTTTTCACATGGTACACCGTTTTGCAGTGATTATATGTTTCGCCTTCCCTTTGGTGGAGGGGTCTATCTGTGGAGTCCTCTCCTCCACCTGACACGCTATTTTTGTTGCATGTCTCTCGTGAGGGGGTTTCCCCTATATTACTCCCCACTTTGGTTCTTCTCCTCTCCAACTGTAGAACCCTAATGAAGTCAAAATAGGTGGGTTCTTCATTTGGGTGTTCCCTCCAGTGGGGGTCACTCTTACCATTCGTTGCATTGTCGCATCTGTTCTGTGCATCTACTTGAGATGTAACAATTCTCGAGTGAGATTCCTCCACGGATGAGTGGGTTCTGCCGAAAGGCTGCCTCAACCCATCATCCAATTGGTGGTCACACAGGGGGTAAAGCAAATTCTTCCCTTCACTGACGAACAATTTGGAGATAACCCAGAGAGCATTTTCAAACAGGATAAGTAACACCCGCATGACCTTATGATATTCATCCCTGCAGTACTGATACGATGTGAAGCATTTTGTAAAAGTGCTCAAAAGGGAGGCATACAGATGAAGGTTGCCCCCACTGAGGAGGGAAGTGGTTAAGGGGGGGAGTCTTCCCTTCTGCGAGTTACCATTCGTCGGAAGAAATGATCCCATTTTGTCTATATAATCCAGTAGAACCGAACCGAGTAGCTCATTTTGTATGTCCAGCTTGTTGAGGGCGGAAAACACCAAGGTGTAGTCTAGCAAAGAATACGATTGATAATTTCGCTCCAAGTTCTGCAACACGTGGAGTGCCCCCAATTTGCCATAAAGGAAACGTTTGATATGTATCCGTTTGTCCTTATATCTGGTCCCTTCTTCAATTTGGTTCAGGTAAAAAAAATAATTTGTCAAGGAGTGAAAAAATAGGACAAGGGATTTCTGGTTATACTTTATTTTTCGCATGTACAAATTCGCTAGTTCTTCATTCCTCTCTGAATATGTCAACAAGGGAAGGAAAAAAAGCTCCATTTTTCGTACCAACATGAATAAAAATAAATGGTTGTAATAATTCAACTTTATGTGCATGTGGAAGATAAAGGCTACATCTACCAAGTTCATTTTGAGTAATAGTTTATCGGCTAGTCTGTCCAAGAAAAATAAAAACTCGTTCGCATTGTTCCCCATTTGGTCAAAGAAATACTCAACAAATGAGTACAATTTCAGTAGCATCGTTTTATCCGTCACTTGGTTGACAAACATATTGAGATAATTAATTTGCGTCTTTATATGACCATCTAGATCGTCCACATAAACGTGCTTTAGGACTCTATTGTTGATGTTACTGTGTATAACAATTTCGTATTCCCCCCTTTGGAATAGCTGCCTTATTTCGTTTAGTTGGAATTTGGTCACTCCTCGGGGGGGTTCAACCCAATGGGTATGTTTCCCTGGGTAGGAATTGCCATCTTGCGATCTGTTCTGAACATGGTCCCTGTCCCTTTCTCGAAATTTCGTACCAGACGGAGGAGGGTACCCATCGGGAGAAGCACCAATGTACGTGTCATCCGTCGCTTCTTCATCGAGTGAAACTTTATTTCTCCCCCTCCTGGGTAACACATAATTCAAGTAGATAAATTTTAAGAACCTATTCTGTGTTGAATCATTTGAGAGTATTTTCTTTATCAAGAGGAGGTAGTTCAGTTTGGCTAGCACTTGCGTGAGGATTCCATTGCTCGGGTTCGTTTTACAAATAAAATGGTTGCAGCATGGTTGGCTAAACGTAAGAAACAAAAACAGGAATTTGATGTTGGCATGTTTTACGTTCTTATATTTGCTTACCCTTGTGCTGATGAGCAATTCTTTTTCTTTACTAATTTTAAAGCTGTCATGAAATGATAAATCGGCTGTGTATGTTTCTGCGTTATGGCACTTCCACATTTCGAAGGCGTTCTTCCTTTTGTAGTCTCTCCCCTCTTCTGTTGTGATGGTCCTTCCGAGGCCCTTCCTGTTCACTCCCCCTCCGCATCCCCTCCATAAGACTAGGCAGCGCGTTCTCTGCATGACACGACAGGCACCACTGCGACGACTGGGATATGCGGAAGGGCACATTGCAATTTTGTGCCCCACTGTGCCTCCTTGTGACTACTTGTGCCTACTTTCGCATCCTTTTGCCTCCTACTTCCTACTTCCTACCTGGTGCAGCGATTATTGGCATACGTGTATAAGTACCGTACCTACCAGAGGGAGTAACCTCCACTCACAAATGTATGTTTCCCTCGGGGGGAAAAGCACACGGCGAGTTATTTGGCACAGAGGCTCTCCTCCGCCATCCCTACGCTATTCCTACGCTATTCCTACGCCATTCCTACGCCACCCCTACGCCATCCCTACGCCATCCCTACGCCATCCCTTCTGTGCACCCGTTGTTCACCGCGTGCACTTATCCATAGCGCCACGGGACAGCAAGAAAATTTGCCCGAGTCGGCACCCTGGGGAAAAAGGAATCCACCTTTCTATATGGGTACGCTTCCCCACTCCGGGGCTCACCCACCATCGCAAAATGTGAAAAAATAATTTTTAAATGTGAAAAAATTAAAACATGGTTCTTGTCCTCATCACGAAAAGGAAGCAACAATTTTTTCTACAGAGTGACTAGCTTATTAGCTCCCTGTACCTTGTGCCAATTTTTTAACTTGACTTGGAATAAATTCAAGATGCAAAATGAGTAACGGGAGTGGGAAGAAGTTGAAGCCCTTCGAGTTAGTGCTCCAGAAAGGTATAGCCCATATGGACGAGTGAAAAATAAAGACAAAAATTTTAATCGTTTGAGGAGTGCCCAGGAGGAGAGAGTACCTCTTTTGTGTATTATTCCATCCCTGGAGATTAACACATGTGAGGGGTTGTATTACGGGTTGGGAAGGAAACAGGCATATCTATGCGCGAAAAATGGGAGGAAAACGAGGCATTGGTGGGTTCCACCGTTGGACCTTGTGTGGGGAGCTTTAAATGGGTGAAGACTCCTCTCCGTGGGGTTCCGCAGTAGGGAATACCTCGCGCTGAAAAAAAAAAGTGCCACCACATGAGCACATCGCGATGGCGACTACAACGTAAAAGCCCCTCGGCAAAACCGCCAACTGGCCAACTGGCCAATCCGCCAACCGGCCAACCTGCCATTCCGCCAACCCGCTAACCCGCTAACCCGCCACGCCACCATTTCCGCCCCCCCTGCAAAGAACTGCTGGACCTGGACCCCATTGACGGCGTGCAGCTGCACCCAATTGATGATCACAGTTTGAAAGAAATTGCCGTATCGGTGACCCCCAAGGAGAGTTACTTCAGGGGGAAGACGATCAGCTTTGTCATCCTCTTTAAGGACACTTACCCCATCGCGCCACCCAAAATAACATGCCAGAGCAAGGTGATTTCCCCCCAGTGGGGGTGCACACGAAAAATAAAATAAAAATACACACATGCGTACATACACACATGCGTACATTCGTTCATATATATACATTTACACCCACGCACAAGACCCTTTGTGACCTCCTCCGCCCCCCCTTCGTGTGCAGATATTCCACCCCAACATTGACGAACGCGGGAACGTCTGCTTGAACGTCCTAAAGCTCGAATGGAACCCCATCATAAATTTGCAAATGCTGGTCCTGGGACTGCTGCTCCTGCTAAATGTACAGTTGCACCACGTGGTGAACCCCCGTGTGTGGGGGGGATAGCCAGTAGTTTTGCCCCCATAAGGGAGAGGCGTCTCTAGATTGAAGCGCCCCAATTTGAAGCGCCCCCAATTTGAAGCGTCTCCCTATTTCATTTGGCGGCGGACCTATGTTAACACCTTTGCACTGCATCAACTGGGGAACTCACGCGCTCCCCTTCGCTTTGCGTGCCTCCCTTGCAGGAACCCTCGACGGAGGATCCCTTCAACCACGCAGCCGCGGAGATGTTCGCAAAGGATAAAAAAAAATTCCAAGAAATAAACGATTCGTTATTTTGAAAATGATGGCCTCTTCGCGTTGGGGAAGCCCCCTCGGGTTGTCTCCCCAGCGCGCAGGTCGGGGGCTCATAGGAGTTGGCCTTATTCTCTTTTTGCGTCTGTGTATTGGCTCGTTCGGCACGTTTGGCACACTTGTGCACATCATTTTAGAGGCGCCGGGGGTGCTACTCCTCATCGACGATTCTCCTCCTGACACACACCAAGCAAAGAAGTCATCCTCACCTTTTACAAATTGTACGTTGTGAACGGGGGGAGATAACGTCCCTGTTAGGCGTAGCCATTAATGTTGGCTAAACAGGTGGAGAAGAGGACCCCTCCCCCACCCTCTGCATTTTTTATAAAGATATTTCCTTCCCCCATCCCCACCAACTGAACTTTTTTTTTTCTTTTTAAATTTAATGGTAAAGCTGTGGGAGGAAATGAGCCCTATGTTTCACCTCCGTTTGTCGATTTGGGGTTGGCAAGAGCGGTTCCCCTGAGGCGGTTCCCCTGGCCCGATGTCAACGCCGCATGGAAGGCTACCCGTGGAGGCTCTCCATTGGACCCCCACTCAGGTGAGACCATTGGTGCGTTGAGTGAGCATATAGCACGTCACGGTATAGAGGTTTTTTCCTCCTTTTTTTTCCTCCTTTTTTTTCTTCCTTTTTTTCTTCCTATTTTTTTCTTCCTTTTTTCTTCCTTTTTTTTTCTCCTTTTTTTTCTCCTTTTTTTTCTCCTTTTTTTTTCCCTTTTTTTTCTGCACTTTTTTCGGGTGCTATCCAGAAAGGGCCTTCATCTCGATGTGCACAATTTGTTGGCTCTTCCCAGCTAGCACTATGTCGATGGGACTGGAACTCCCGCGGAGGGAGGGACAAACAAAAGTGATGCAAAACTGCCAGGGAGCAGCCTACCGGGCACAGCGTCGAAGGTGGAATTGACTCCCCACAAAAGTTGTTACGCGGTGCAAAGCGGGATTTACACAGTTTTTCTTTTTTTTTTTACAGCCAAACGAAGTGTGTTCACCACATTGCAGTTTTTCCAATTTGGTTTTTCCCCCCACTGTGGGCGCTCTACTCGTGGAGCTCCCACGATGAATTGCATTTTGCGCGGAGGGAGGAGACCCACTTTGGCAGAGTCCAACACGCTGTGGGCCGTATCGCGCCGAACCTTTTATGCCTCCAAATGGGTAAGGCGGTTACAACTGCTAAACGAAAAGTATAATTACAAAATAAATACAGAGGAACAAGCAGAGTACGAAGAAAAAAAAGAAGATGATAAAATTGAGAAAGTCTACCCATTATGGAACAGCAGGAGGACAGGATTGCTGGCATACAAAGTGGGCTGTATGAGTATATGGGATGTGTGGGGTGTGAAGCATGCAGTGACAGTTTGCAAAATAAATCACTGCTATGTTTTGAATCAAAAAAATATTACGAAGAATGGATATGAAGCGTTGGAAATAGGAATAGGAAATATGAATATCGTTAAGCAGAGTAAAAATAACATAGGCAATTATATAAAAAGGAAGTTAGGGTTCATTCACAAAATAAAAGAATTCAAATGCACGAGTGATTGCTTTTTGCCTGTACAACATAAATTTTCCGCGAGGCATTTTTCCCCAGGCCAAAATTTGTTTATTAGTTCTACTATAAAGAATAAGGGCTTCTGTGGGGCCATGCAGAAATGGGGGTTTAGTGGGAAAAACGCTTCACATGGCACGGAAAGTAAAGCACATAGAAGCTTAGGTAGTGTCTCCATGGGGAAAACGATTAACATTGTCTTCAGGAACAAAAAAATGAATACTCACATAGGGGAGAAGACTCTCGTCAAATGTAGCAATAACAAACTCTTTCGAATTAACAGCTTACAAAATCTGCTGTTTATTAAGGGACCCATTGGTGGATACAAAAATAAAATTATTAAAATTTCCGATGCCAAGGGAAGGGCCTTTAATAAATTTAAGGACAAAATTTACCTCTACTACCCCACTTTTATATATAAGAAGAACAGGAAGTATAAGAATATCATTGATATGCCTCACAGCTTGCAGGACCCCTTTCTCTACAATGAGATTCCGCTCTACGAGCCGACCAACAAGTAGGCCTCAGCAGGGGCATACGCATACGCATAACACATGTGTGTTTGTGTGTGTTGGGGGGGAGCGGGGGCACCTCCTCCTTTTAGTTTTTCCCCCACGTTCACGTGGTGTATTATGTCACCCGCATTGTCCGCGTGGTATATTATGTCCACCTCGTCGTTCACGTGGTATATTACACCCACCTCGACGTTCACGTGGTATATTACGCCCACCTCGTCATTCATGTGTTTTTTTTTTGTCCGCCCCCTTCTCCCACGGGAAGAAGAAAAAATATATATGAACTGAACACGTCTGAACATTTGCAGCTCCCCATGTAATGCATTTACGGAGGGGACTTCTTATTGCCCACGCGTTCCTCCACCTTTTCGCCCATTTTTTCTTCCGCCTTTTCTTCCCCTTTTTTGCACCCCTTCGAATTTTACAAAGCGGTGGGGACGGCCACCCGTTGCCTCCATCTTTATGTCAATTTATGTGCAAATAAAAAAAGGCTGCGCGGCATGCGGGAAAAAAGGGCCCATCTTTGTGTCCCTGCGTGGCAAATGAACAATGCAAAATGTGCATATGCACGTTCGGGGGAGTATAAACTTGGTATGTTTCTTCCCAGCGGCGGTTTAATTTTACAAAATTTATTTTATGCGCTATCGCGTGCATAGTGACGTGCTTGCTAAATGGCGTTACATTGAAAGTTGCGACCTGAAACGACAATTCCGGGTGTATTTGCGCGTGCGTTCTTTTTGGGGCGCTGAGCTTCTTTTTTTGGTGCCCCTTCGCTACGCCACGAAAGGGAAACAAACCCTACCGGTTTTAGTGCATACTAAGGGTCGTTTAGAAATGGCGTCCCCTCGGATGAAAGTGCGTCCCTAATGCATTCTTATGGACGTACGAAACGGCGAAAGGGCGAAGCTGCGAAAGGATGAAGCCGCAAAACGGCGAAAGGGCGAAGCTGCAAAACGGCGAGCCCTCCTTTTCGGATGATGTAGAATAACGTAACGCTTGATCAAACCGAGTGGCAACATTCGCCTTTTGCGAGCTAAAGCAACCCTCCTCCGGTCACGTTCACAACAAAACGCAGCATTTTTTTTTTTTTTTTTTTTTCCCCTCTTTCTACGAACGACGAGGCATACCCGTGTTGTAAATTTGTACAAATAATTTAACACCCTTTCTCGTATATATCCTTTTAAGGCCCATGAAAGAAGGAAAACAAAAAGTTGTAGAAATCCATGGTGATTCCAAGAGTATGTGCATGCGAGGTTTTGCATTTTAATGCTTAATGACGGAGTGACAGGATTTGGGGGATTAGGAAAAGAATGGTAGATAGGGGGATATCATGGCGTTGTAGGAAAGATGGACGGTCTTTTCATTCAATGCTTGTGGGAGAAATAGCTTATAGGTTGTCCTCTCGTGCAAGGGCACACACTCACCTGCACATCAGTACACTTGACCCATCAACACCCCTTTACGTGCACCCCTGTTTCTTCCCTTCGCTTAGCAGATAACAAACGGACCCGGGAAAAAAAAAAAAATTCAGCGGACAATAATGTAAATGACTCTACTTACCGCGGTGTTGTACTTATGCGCGCATCAACACCTATGTGTAGCCCTATGCACGCGGATGTGCTCACTCGTGAAGCGCAAATGGGAATATTTCACCCACGGAGCATCTCCCCCCCCACCCCCCTTTCCATCGTAGGACCAGCATAATGAGTTACTAAAATATAAACAGAGCTTTTACATAATCAGGAAAACTATCAACCTTATAAAAAATGTAAGTGGCGTGTCCAAGCGCAAATGCATAGTTGCGGTGGTGACGCTCATCTGGTCATCCGCTCATTTGGTCATCTGCTCATCTGCCCATCCGCTCTTCTGCCTATCCGATCATCTTCCCATCCGCTCATCTGCTCAACTGCCCGTCTGCCCACCCCCCGTGCAGCACTACAGCAACAAAATCAACAAGACAGACACCCTGCGGGAGAGGGAGCGGAAGCACCTGTCCCACCTGAAGCGGGAAAACGTCCTTCTAGAAGATAAGGTAAGTCTGAGCCAGAAGGAAGCATCCCTAATGAAGCCAAGCAGAGTTAAAATGCAGCTTTATGATTTCCTACTCCCATTACCATTTCCTTCCTCCCCACAGTGCACCTTTTATGCGGAACATGTAGAGGAGCTAAAAAAGATATACACAGGTGAGAGCAGCAGAGGGGACTGTATCCACAGGAGGGCCTCTCAACATAAGATGTGAAAATAAAGTGAAAAGTGGGTCCTCTGAAAATGTGAGCAAGTGGAGAGTGATTCCATTCAGACTATCCAAATGCTTATTTTTTTTCTTCTTTAAATTTCAGAGCAGATAAAACTTAAGAACAACAAAATAGAAAATCTGCAGGATGAGTTGGATAAAATGGTAAGCGTCCTCATCAATGCGTCAGGGGGAGCGCATGCGAGTATGTACAAACGTATATATATAACCCTTATTATTCACGAACCCTTGTGCCCACTTCTTTGCAGAGAAAGGCCACGGAGAGTGAAGTAGAGTCCAACAGCACACGTAAGTTGCCATGCGGTTGGCATGCGGTTGCTATGCGGTTGTCATGCGGTTGCAATGTTACCGCTCCACCTTGTGACCGCTCCACCGCGTAGCTGCTCATCACCGTGCAACTGCCTCCCCCCCCTTGGCAGGAATACTTAAACTGCGAGAGGACCAAATAGAGAGACTGTCGCAGCAACTGGACTCCATCAACGGCTTGTACCACAAGGTTAGGGTTCGCAGAGGGGATAGTTCTCCCCGTCCATGTGTATATGTTCGCCCATATGCACGTGTGTGTTCGCCCTATGTGTTCGCCCCTATGTGTTCGCCCCTATGTGTTCGCCCCTATGTGCCGCTTACTCCACTCCATCGCGCCTTTTTTGCTCTCCCCCGCTCGCAGCAAGTCGACAGTAACAAAAAACTAATGAAGGAGATAGAAGAACTGAACAAAAGTGTAAGAGCAGCTCACGAGCGCAGTGCCATGAATCGAACTGTGCACAGATGCGAAATGTCGCCAAACGGGGCGCCATCTTGTAGTAAAAAGCAGCACCCATGAAAATTGCCTTTTTTTTAAAAACGGTTCGCAGATTTTGTACCTTAATAATAAAATACAGGAAGAAAAAAACAACCGCGACAATGTGAGGAGGAGACTCAAAGTAAGTCCTCTGCGTGAATGCTGTTATTTATTCGTTTGTGTACATATGGGTGGTCTCTTCTCACCTGTGTAGTGTGCCATTTGCGGACGCGTTCACACGAAGAGAACCCAATGATGAGCCCGCACAACTGATGTAGTGTTTTTCTACGCTTGCTCACTCCACGCACATCTGTTCCACTCCGCAGTATTACAAACGATACACCAAAAATAAGAATAGATTCAAGCTGAACTTCGACATGGTGATTGGTGATGAAGAAAGTGGACGAAGGGATGAAGAGGGGGATATTTGCGTATCTGTCCTATGTCATCTAAAAACTGAACTAGACATGATAGACGAAGAGAATAAAAAGAAAGCAGACAAGAAAGGAATCAATCATGGGGACAACAATTGGAATAAAAACAGAAACAAATACATCGATAAGGACAGAATAAAAATTCAGGGCAATAATTTTTTTCAAAAAATTTTCGAATCAAATTATAAAAAAAAAAAAAAAAAATTCCACCCTATTTGATAAAATTTACAAAAAACAATTTTTCTCCTTTTACGAAAAAGCCTTTACTGAAAATAGCGACGTCAAATTTGAAAACAAAAAAGTGCTTTCCGCCCCGGTGAAGAATTTAAAAAAAAGAAATGACGGGTACGTTGGTTTGCACAAGGAGATGAAGGAGAATATTCAAAGGAGGGAAGTAAAAAGGGACGCGAGCAGGAAGGACAACAACGGTAGTAGCAACAGTCATGGTGGGTTTAATGGGCACAATGGGGTGGACTCGAAGAAGGGAACTAAATGGAACGCCCTAACTTTAAACGACATTTATTTTTACAGCAACTTCGATGATAACTTTGATGATAAGTGTGATTACTTCGATCAGGACGCCCCCAGTTCGGGACGGCCCTCGGGGGGCGAGGCGAAAGAAAGCGCGTACGGCGGGGGGGGGGAAGTGAAGCAGGTCGAGGGGAGCGATGGTATGGGAGTGAAGCAGATCGGGGGGAGCGATGGTATGGGAGTGAAGCAGATCGGGGGGAGCGATGGTATGGGAGTGAAGCAGATCGAGGGGAGCGATGGTGTGGAAGTGAAACATATCGAGGGGAGCGATGGTGTGGAAGTGAAACATATCGATGGGAGCGAAGCGGGCAATGGACGAGCTTCCCTGCAGACAGCAGATTGTGACCCCGAGGGATTTCCCCCCAGAAAGACAAACCCTACCGTGGGAAATTTCCCCGCGGAGCTGTAGATACACAAAAAAAAAAATTACAAATCCGTTTTTGAAAAAGGATAATTTAAAAATTTGTTCTTGACATATTTGTGTGATCCCTCCCTTCCCCTTCGAAATACTTCACCCCTGATTTGATTTGATGTGAAGTGAGGAGGGAGGTATCTTCCCAAGTTAGCGTGTTGCAGAAACCTTGTGATGTATGTTACGCGGAAATTCAAAAATGGGAGAAGTGTGCGAAAAGAAAAAAAGAAGAGATGGTGCACGCACGTGTATGCGTATGTGTGTGTGTGTATCTCTGTGGAGTGAGTACATCCCAACGTATTTTGTGCGGAGTGTCATGATGATCAGTTTGGCAAGTCCGCCGTCGAGGGTGTAACTCCTCAGGGCAGTGGTGATGGCCGGCCAGAGCGAACCCTTCACCCCCCTCCAGCGCCACATATGGCGCATCCCCCCTCACGATAGTGACATTTTAAACTTCCTATATTCGCAATTCAAAAAGGAAAGCATTTTGTTTTTGTAATTTATTAACTCCCTGAGGTGTACGTACTCCGACTCGTTGAGGAGATAGATTTTTTTATCATTGATTTGAAAATTTCGAATATTGTAGGAATCCAAATTTTTTTCGAGTAGCTTTTTATTGTACAGGAGCTCATTATCGATGAGGTCAGACGTGTTAATTTCGATTGGGTCTTTGGGGGATTCTTTTTTTTGAAATATATTCCTAATTATGTTAATAATTTTTTGGAAGAACAAATTAGTGGTTCGTTTTTTTTCCAAGTAGGAAATGTGTGTGTGATTGAAGTTATTGGTTGTTTTTGTGTCCGTAAAATTTCTACAGGTGTCTCCAATTTGGGGAAGTGCTCCTTGGCAGGCACGCTGACCAGTATTGCAATCATTATTATCACTACTGCTATTGTTCCACTCCTCTTTGTTTGCATTCCCCTTAGAGGAACGCTTCCCTTCTGCTCTCGCGCCTTTATTTTTTTTCCCACTCGCCTTGCTTCCGCGCTTGGTCTTCCCACTCCCACTCACAGGGGATATATCCACCGTCACGTAGTCATTTATTTTCCGTATTTCCTGATTTATCCTGGACTCGAGCTCTTTGAAGGCTGCATGGGAACACTCCTCCCCATCCTTAAAATGAACCCCCTCATTGTTGTTACCCTTGTCCGTAATATATTCATACAATTTTTTGAAGTCTTCATTTTCTATCAAATTTACCAATTCATCCATTTGGAGTCCCTTTTGCGAGACACGGATACTGTTGCGTGGGCTGCATTGTTTCTGTTTGTTTTCTTTTGGGATCATCTCACTGGATGGCAGCTGACTATTATTGGCAGTGTTCCCCTCGACGGCAAAGTTCACCGATTTTTCCACTACTTGTCCGTCTTCCCCCTCTTTGATGCTGGCGAATTTCACGGTTTGATTGATCCCGCTGGTAATGTGGAGAATGTCTGAGGGGTCCGTGGGTTGGATGTCTCTAATGGAAAAGTACTTCTTCTGCTGGGGGGGGCCATGCCCATCGCCGCTCAAATTGTTG
Organism: Plasmodium cynomolgi strain B; assembly: GCF_000321355.1. Lineage (NCBI taxonomy): Eukaryota > Apicomplexa > Aconoidasida > Haemosporida > Plasmodiidae > Plasmodium > Plasmodium cynomolgi. The sequence goes on from NC_020407.1 coordinate 2,708,037, forward strand.
CCATAGTTGCTACCACCGTTGGCAGGGGCGCCCGTGTTGTTGGCCCCCCCTTTGGCACTCCGCACAGCGTCTTCCTTGTGGACGCTCCCCTCGAGCATGCTGTGTATGCACCTGAAATTCGCATTATGATGGTTTCCATAATTATTAAACAGTTCCGTTTGAATTTTATTGAAGAAGTAGTTGCTGTTCAGGTCCTTCAATGTGCCACTATGTTGAAACATGGTAGCTGAGTGGATAAAATTATATATGGTATTATTTTTCTCAATAATCTGCCTGTCCAGATTTTCCTTCAAATCGAAGTTTGTAAAAACGGTGCTTTTGTCTGTAGTAAAATCGCTAATAAATTTGGTGTAGTTATTATTCACGTACTCGAAGATATTTTGTATGTTGTGTACACTGAGGATATTTCTGGCGAAGTACTCAGGTTGGTATAGTTCGATTTGTTGTTGTGGATGCTTTGCTTGTTCATCTTTTTCTACGTGGTCTCCTTTCCACCTGGCCCATTTTTTTCCCCCTTTGAGGTCTGCCTTCCGATCAGCAATGGGTTGTTTATCCTTTGCACCCGCCCCCTTGGTGGCCTCCCCCTTGGTAGCCTCTCCCTTTGCCTTTACCCTTCCCGGGTTGGAAGGATCATATGTGGGGTGATTTGTTTCTTTGTAAAGCGAATTATTCGCTTCATTCTCTCCTACTTGACTCTTCCCCTCCGCGTGACTTCCCATGGCATCTGCCTTTCCCATGACATCTGCCTTTCCCATGGCATCTGCCTTTCCCAGCTGATTTAACTCGTTCATTAAAAAAATGTTGTTATTTTCCTTCACGTTGTTTACAATATCCAACATCTCGTCGAACATTTGCGCATCCTCCTTTAGGTTGCTTTTCAATCTAGCTAAGTTGAATTTCAGAATGCTGCAAATGTCGTTTTTCATTTTTATTAGGATGTCTCCTATTAGTGCGTCTTCTTCATCTTCTTCCACGTGAGCTCCACCTTTGAGTATGCTCAGCTGCGTCGCGTCAGGTGCAATTTGTCCGTTAGGATCGCTCCTGTCCGCTTCCCCTCCTGTGGCCACTCCCTCATTCCTTCCATCCGCTATGGCTGCCTTCCCAAAGAATCTATTACCCAGTAGTTTGTGCAGGTGGTTGTGCCTTTTTCCTGCCCCTGATTGCTCCTCTACGTCATTACTTTGCAGCTTCGCCTGTTGGGTCTTTAAGTACCTCTCCTTTTCCTCCTCTGTTAGAAGTTTCAGCTCATCGAATGTCTTCAGTATGCACTCGTTAACATCGTTGGTGTCTGTACCCTCTTTGCTGAGTTGATCTTTTATTATGTCAATTTTGTTCTTGTATGACTCGATGAAAAAGTCGAGATATTTCACCTTACCAGTGCTCTTGAACCCACAGATGTAGCTAAAAATGCAGAGACTAAAGGAGAAGAAAATCATATCCTTGGTAATATGGTTTTTATTGAAGTTGACGAAGATGTCTGCTGCTTTCTCCTTAAGACTATGCTCGCTTTCGCTTCCCTCCTTTTTGCTATGGTAGTTTTCCTTGTCATGTTTTGTTTCCATTTTTTCTTCGCGCACCACTGGCTTGGCTTTCACCATTTTAGCCCTCTGTGCGAATTTGATGGTGGAGGCGGTTTCGTTCAGGTAGTGCAGCTTTGACGACACGGTGCAGATTAGTATACTCTTGCAGTTGTTGCCCAAGCTGTCCGAGAGCACCCTTGTGAGTTTGGAGTCTCGGTAGGGGATGTGCACACTGGTGGGGGGTGCAGCGGTGGGTGCAGCGGTGGGTGCAGTGGTGGGTGCAGTGGTGGGTGATGAGGTGGGTGATGAGGTAGGCGCAGCGGTGGGTGCAGCGGTGGGTGCAGTGGTGGGTGCAGTGGTGGGTGATGAGGT
>NC_020407.1:2710068-2711993 GCF_000321355.1 Plasmodium cynomolgi strain B
ATAATGGTGGGTGATGAGGTAGGCGCAGCGGTGGGTGCAGTGGTGGTTCCCCCTTGGAACTTGGCCTTCTTCGTTGCGTTGGACCCGCTTGGTTTGTGCCCCTCCGTGTGGTCTTCCTTCCCTGCCGATTCGTCCCCAGCTGGAACAGCATCGGTAGGCACTGCAGTGGAGGCTTCCACCGGGGGGGAAACATGATCAGGGGGCGGCTTCTCTTTGCCTGCCTTGTCCATTTTCTCCTTAATCTGCATCACAGCCAAGGCATTTACAACCTTACTGAGTACAGTCAAACTTTTATTAATCATGGTGGTTTCTATTTTGACAGAACCAGTAGCCTTTGTCTGTTTAAGTCGTTCGCTTCCAGCCAAATCAACAAGACACAGCTTCCCACACCTCACCGTATTGGTAGAGTGAATATACCTATTAATTTTTATAATAAAAATAAGGTGAGATCTAGAGGAAGCCTTGTTCATATGTGTAAAGGCTATTTTCCTATTGTTCACTCCTTCCTCCAAATAATGAAGAGCATTGATAACATTTTCAATTTCTACCTCTTTCAAATTTTTAATGACGAATTCATTTTTGTCTGCATCGATCATATGAACAGAGAGGTTACTTTCTCCGCTGATCAAGTCATAGATTATTTCGTTGTAAATTTCAAGAATGGACATAGTAACAACAAATTCTTTTAGCCCATTCGGTGGTTCCTTCTCACTTCTGTGATAACTTATATAATTAAAAATGTAATTTATGCAATGAGGAATGAGTCCTACATAGTTCGGTTCATTCGATATACAGTTGGTCAGTTCTTCATAAGTGATAGCAATGTCGTTATCGACTGACCATCCCATTTTTTTGTTTTGGTTTTCCTTACAAAGGTGAAATAAATTATTTAAGTATTCGAAATTTCCCAACATGGTGTAGGTTTTCCCACTGTTTGTTTGTCCATATGCCATTATGCTGCAGTTAATTCCTTGAAAAATATTTTTTATGTTATGCTTAATATAGTCATTAAAAATCATGTGATTATTATTTTCAATATCGTAGACTCGATCGTATGTATATTCTAAATTGAGTCCATTATTTTTGTTTCCCATTGGGCATGTATCTATGACTAGCTTATTTTTGGCTACCTTTTTGATAACATCTATATCGTTGCTTTGTTTTTCTTCTCCGTTTTCCTTCTCACTGATGTCGTTTTTTATTCTGCACACTACGCTTATGTACTCCTCCACGTTTTTCTCGACCTCCGTGTCTTCGAAGTAGGCATTTTTGTCCTTTTCGATTTCCGGGTTTTTTTTTTTCTGCTCGATGTTGTTTTCGATGTACCACTGGTGGATGTCCTTGTGACCCTCCTTATGTGGGTCCTTATGGCCCTCTTTGTGTGGGTCCTTATGACCCTCCTTATGTGGGTCCTTCCCTTTGTACGCCTTATCCCCCTTGTCCCCCTTGCCCCCCTTGGTGGCGTTCCTTTCCTTGGAGGCCGATGTCGCGCTGCTGTGTTGGGCGTTCTTGTTTATGCGGTACACCATGGTGCGTGGGTTAGCAGCGAGGTGGCATCGCAAATGGTTAGCAGCGAGGTGGCAGCGCAAATGGTTAGTAGCGTAGCCGATTGGCAGCGCAGCTGCCTCCCCGTTTCGCCCCTTCGAGAAGTTCCCCGCGATGTGACACGAAGCTGAAATGTGTCTCCTTGTTGAGCGGGTTTAGTAGAAACTATAAGGGATACTTTATGGGAATATTTATGGGCAGTTTTAGGGGCTTTTTTATGGGCAATTTTAGGGGCAACTTTATGGGCAGCTTTACGGGCATCCTTGTGAGCGCCTTCCCCGAGTCCACATTGGCATATGAGGGCATCCGCGAATGTTATAGTTTGGGCCTACATAGAGGGAAACAACGCGGCGGACAGGGGGAATTAAAAAAATAAATAA
>NC_020407.1:2712143-2715174 GCF_000321355.1 Plasmodium cynomolgi strain B
GAGAACCCCTTGCGAAGGGGGCCATACATAATGTACCCACGCCTACTGCGAATGTCTTCCCGCACATTTGCAAAGGGGGAACTTCCTTTTCAGCGTTAGCATGATGTGTAAGGTTGGAAAAGAAAAAAAAAAGTGGGAACTCCCCATAGGAAGAAATAGGGACCCCCCCCCCTTTTACGCCTGCGTCCATGTGTGTACCAGTACAGGAGTGTACACGCGCCTATACACATGAGTCGCCTCGAGACGAATTAGGCACATAGCCCAACATGCACAATTTTTTCTCTCCGGTACCGACTCTTCACCCAGTGCCAAAACCATTTCTAATAGGTCATTATATTGCGATTTATATTGCTAGCACTTTTGTGCGGACAAGACGCTGTTTATGAGATCAACATTTTACGAAGTTAGAGTGAATAAGTGAGTGCAGCAGTTCAAAGGGGCTGCATAAAAAAAAATAGAAAATTTTTTCTGTCTAATGATTCACCCACATATGATGGTTAATGCTCCTAACCCCCCCACAGCCGCTCCGGTATGGTACCTTTCATGGAGGAGGGGGGGGAAATATATACCTAATAATACGTTGCTAATCGCATGAGAGGGTCCCTTTTTGGATGTTGTCAATAGGGAAAACTACACACCACTCCGTCGCAGCAATGTAAAACATTTCTCCTTAAATAAAAACATCCTTTTGAAGAAATGCCCCTTAGGTACACATACCCCCGTGAGGTGACGTAAAACCAGTTCTATATAAAAAGGGGCACATTTGGGGGGGGGGAGAGGTCTATTATCCTCCTGGTGGAGCATCCCATATGAGGGGTGTTCTCCAACCCGGCAGCACTTCTCAACAGGTACTTACGATGTACGAGCGTGCGTGTCAATCCTTTGGCCACGTCGCGGGGAATATTCTCTCCCGTTTTTATTTCCCCAAGGTGCGTATTTCCCCAAAGTGTTTATTTCCCCAAAGTGTTTATTTCCCCCCAAGCCGATAAAGCTGCACATGTTTTTGTAAAACTGAGGGACGCCTCGCCAGTTGGTGGACACACGGATGTGGTAGAGCAGGGTAGAGGTGCAATGGGCAAATTAGGCAGTCCGTCGAGGGGTCCTCAGAATGCGCCATCCAAATGTTCACACCTTCCGTAAGGGTTAACCAAGGGAAACTACTATTTTTCACTCCTGTCAGATGCACATCCACCCTGGATCGTCCCAACAGTGTGCACTCCAATGACAAGAGAAACATGGGAACTTAAAATGGAAAAGAAAAAAAGAAAAAAAGAAAAAAAGGAAAAAAAGAAAAAAAAAATTCATCCAGACATGCGTATATATGCATGCTTATTACACCTTCGTCTGGGTGGTAAGCCGCTCTCCTCCATGTTCCCTTAACGTTTGGCGCAAAACCGACGGGGTGAAAATGGCTGAGGATGCCAAGTAGGGGAAAACATAGTACGCTAAAAAATGCGCTAAGAAGTGAAATTCTCACGTTCGCGTATTTTTAGGCATACCCAAAGGGTGATGCGATTTATTTTTTTTTTTTTTTCCATAATGGTCATTTTTTGTCCCTCTTGCACAAAAAAAAAAAAAAAAAAATTGAAATGATGTATGTTGAATGTTGAAAAGCTGAGGAATGAGGAACGAGGAATGGAAAGAATAGCACCGAACAGGTGAGCAGGGAGCGCGGAAGCGTGAACGCAAAAATAAGTAGAAAAAGCAAGCAGCTCGGAGGAAACAAAAGCAACGCAGCAGCATTTACATGATTGAACGAACATGAACAAATAAAGTGGAGGGCATCATCCCTCTTTCTCTAAACCATCCCATCCACCAAGAGAGAGCCTCACGTATGTACATACACGTGTACATATACATATACGTATACATATACATGTTCATACATAAACGTGTACATATATACATGTACATTTACATATTAACCATACACGTACATGTTAGCTATTCACGCTTATGCGAAATCGCCCGTTTTTTGACAAAGGCGGAGGGAACTCTTTGCCTTTGCATTCCATTCGCCTACCTCATTTTTGATGGTCAGCACTGGCGAATGTGCCAATGGCGCAAAAGTCCCACGGCTGAGCTCGCAACAGCCCACGCTGGTGAATTATGAACGTCCCAGGACGATTACGCAGTGGTGAGCTAAGCGCTTTTGTGATAAAGATCGATCACGGGAAGGGGCGAACGTAAGGACGCCCTTATGTATGTAATACCTACGCGTGAATGCATGCATACCCACCTTCCACTTCCACATAGGAAAACCACGCTGGACGGTGGGGAAACTGATCTTTGTGTTGCATATATAATGGCCACAGTTCTATTAAGCGTGTTAGGACAGGCCCCCCACCCCCATTAGAAAAGAAAAAAAAAAAAAAAAAACAATAAGTGGGAAATTCCCCACATGAATTTTTTTTTTTTTCCCATCTGGATACCATCCATATAATGCGCCTTCTTTTTGGAGGTCGTTTCTAAACTCGCCTCCGTTAGCAGAAGCCGAATGAGCGCTCTTCTTTTTTCCCTTTTACATTTTTCTGTCAATTCGCAGGAGGGAGCGCACATGCGTAAGCGCACCTACGTGTTTATATGTATATATACACTCGTGAATAAATTTATGTTGCGTCTTCAACGCGCTGCTATTCCCTCGCCGTACCGCGTTTCCTTCGATGCGCCAGGAGAGAACCTTCCCCCCACGTAAACGAACAGTCTGTACAAAAACAGATTTTATTATCTCGTTGGTGATTCCCTCCCGGGGTTCCCCCAATGGCGCTTTAAAAAAAAAAAAAAAAACGGCGCGGCGTGTCGCATGTCCACTGTTTGTTGTTTTTGTGTCCGCGTCATTCGCTTGGTTTATGTCGTGTCGCCAACTGATTGGACAATTGAGTGGGCCATTTTAATTCGCCAATTTGACTGGTCAATTTCATTTCACGCGCGAAGTTTAACTTAATCCCGTTAAGTACTTTTTTTATTTTATTTTTTCTTTATGTTTTCTTTATTTTTTTTGTTCAACAATCAGTTGTAAAATTCCCCCCCC
>NC_020407.1:2715244-2729871 GCF_000321355.1 Plasmodium cynomolgi strain B
ATAATTCTGTGATTCCATTTTTAACCGTTACACGGGTCCCTATTAAGATTGCGCCAGCAGGGGGGGGGTATTGGAGCCATATTGTTGTACCATTTGGACAGCATTGGGGATGTACTGCTGTGAAAATTCCCCCCCTTTTGTCGCCAACTGTGTGACCCGTAAGTGCAAGGCGCAACTTGGAATGAGTTGTTGTGGAAGGCTGCCTCCGTGGGTCAGTCGTACACGTGGATTTGTGTTGTGTGTGAATTGGGAGGCATCTGTGCATACGCATAAGTGCGTCCGAAAAGACACTCAGAAGTAGACTCCAACAGGTGTAACTACATCGCACCCTCGACCATTCCTCCTCTTTGTGAATCGTCTAATCATAAGAAATTTCTTCATCTTTGAACTTCCCTTTTGTCCTATGCCGCCATAAAGGTGAGAGCAAAAAGAAGGGGAAAGTGACCCTGACATTAAAACGTTAGCAGCGTGGGCATGTACCATTTTTTTATCGTGCACATTTCGTTTCCCCCCATGGTGTAGTGAGGAGATGGTACCTCATCACACGTTCATATTTTCTCCCACTTTGCAGATGTTAATATTTAAAAAGGTTAATTCAAAGGTGTTAAGCATAAACAACTATTTGCAGAAGTAAGACTTGCTCAACATGGGGAGTTTTTCTTTACTCCTCCCCCCCGTGAGAAGGGCGAAAAAAAAAAAAAAAAAAAATGTGATCTGTGGAATACTCTGCAATGCTGACGCAATTTTTCGTAGCATGTTATGTTACCCTTAACCTCGCCTCAACTTCCTTTTTTAGATATTTAGAGTCCAATCAGTTCGAAAAAAATCTTAAAGAAGCACTAAATAACAAAAACTATGGCGTGTCGAATAGCCTTCTGTATGACCTGTCGATCTCAACGTATGATGCGAATTACTATAAGAGAGTCCTCAGCGAGGTTTTCAAGGCAATCCAGGAGAAGCCGTCAAAATGGAGGAGAATATACAAGGTTAGTACAAGGGGAGGAGTCTTCCTCTCTCCCTTCCCCCAAAAAAAAAATTTCCCCCTTTTTGATATGCCCTTTTTGGAATGATAACTCGGTTTGGTGATACGTATACCTGTTTTGTCATAGCTTCTTAATTTTTTTTTTCTCCATTTTGGGTGACCGTCTCCCCTCCCCCGTAGGGATTAAGACTGTGCGAGTACGTAATGAAAAACGGATGCGAGTACTTCATCAGCGACGTGAAGGATAAAGAGGAACTAATTAAAAAACTTACGCACTTTACCCATTTAGAAGACTTAAAAGACAAAGGAGTAGGTATAAGAGAAATTTCAAATAATATTTTAACGTTGTTAAGAGATAACAAATATTTGAAGAATGAAAGAATGGAAGCTGCGAAATATGCAAATATTTGCACCAATATAGAATCTAAGCCGATTGAAAAAAAAGGATTTTTTTCAAGTCGGAAAAAGAAAACAAAAAATAAAGGGAAAAAAATTTTGGAGAATAACAAAAGAAATTATATGGATACAAGGAGTACAAGAAATCCACAAGAAAAAAGTATTTTCGATCAGATAGAGGAAGAGAGAAATATGCTAAATCAATATGCAAGCAATAATTACGACATGAATGATATTGTGCATAGATCGGATGACCGAAGGAGATCCAGTAGATATACTTCTGCCAGTGCGTCCTCATCAGACTCAGACTCATCCGATGATAGTAGTGGGAGCAGCGGGAGCAGTAGCAGCAGTGGGCGTGGCAGCGGGCGTGGTAGTAGACATGGTAGTGGACACCGCAGCGATGGGAGTAGAAGTCGGAGCAGTGGCTCCATATCAGGACATAAATCAAACAGAAGGAAATCAGGCAGAGGAAGAAAGCACAGAAATGCATCTGTACAGTCTTCAAAATATTCACACTCTTCTTCAGCATCACATTATGGTTCGAGATCTTCATATAATTCTCGTTCCAAGTCAGCTCGTTCATCATCTCGTGTATCTTCACGAAGTTCCTCTCGTAACTCGTCCGCCTCGTCCTCTGCGTCGAGATCGTCGTCGCGGTCGTCCCGCTACTCATCCGCGTCAAGTCAGTCCAGTTACTCTTCGAAGAAGAAATCTCACGCACGAGATAGGAATCGGAAGAGCAAAGGCTCCAGAAGGAACAAGTCGGGGCGCTCTAGATGAGCAGCCACGGGGAGAGACAGCTGCCAGGAAGTTAACACACCAGGTAGAATATCCAAATGGAGAAAACACAAAAAGGATTATTTACATGCGAGCATAAATTGAACAGCTTTGGCAGGACCAGTAGGGCGTCCCCCCCCTAAAAATGATGAGGCTGCCTTCGAAGTTTTGAACCCCTGGAAGTTTTGAACGAAGGGGAGCAGAGCGAAATGTCAGTTGATTGAAATATGTAGTAGGGTTCATGCCCTATGCATGTTGGATTCGCTCATTTGGAGGTTACCTAATGGAGGGAAGAGACGACCGATATGGGGTATAACACTTTTGCCATTTGTTTTGTCCCAGCTGGGGATGCTAAGAGGGAGTAACAGGGTAAACAGTCCACCTCCGCGGAGGCGTTTAACTCGTTCGTGGAGCAAGAATATACGATATATATAAGTGCAGGCACTCATGATCGAGAGAATACGTGGTGTAGGAGGTGGGAAGCAGCATGAGGCTATAAGACGATTCGAAGCGTTAGTGATGGGAAAATTACTACCATTTTTTTTTTTTTTTTTTTAATTTACCACCGGTAGGCAGAGTTCGCCAAACGGTTGGGACATATCACATTTGAGCTGGCACTTTGAGGATTTTTTTTTTTTTTTTCCTTCCGTCTTTTTTTATGGCAACAATAGTGTCGCGTTCAGGAATGGACCAACTAGTGGAGGAAGGGGAACACCAACTAGTGGAGGAAGGGGAATACCAACTAGTGGAGAGGAAGGGGAACACCAACTAGTGGAGAGGAAGGGGAACACCAACTAGTGGAGAGGAAGGGGAACACCAACTAGTGGAGGAAGGGGAACACCAACTAGTGAATTTTTGCTCACGAGATTGTGCGGGACGGATTTATGTACCATCTATCCAGAAATGCGATTTATTTTTCTTGCCACAAAATTTTGTAAACTCAGCTGCTGATTGTGGACGGTGGATCCTCCCTGTCGAAGGCTTTCTGTGCGTGAGAAGGAGGTAACTGTCCGTTCCGTACGCAGAGTAGTGCCGTGCATGTGGGCGCTGCTTTAGTACATTAGCTATGCGAATGTTGGTCTGCTTGCAAATTGATCTGCTGACAAACTGATCTGCTGACAAACTGATCTGCTGACAAACGGATCTTTTCGCATATTGATCTGCGCGCATATTGGTCCGCTCGCGTTTAGCCTACTCGTGCGTTGCCCTCCATTTGGTAACACTGGGTCATAGAGAGTCCCCCCGAGAGTATCCGCCTCGAAGCGCCTCTCCTCCACCTGTGCCGCAGTTTGATTCGTAGGGTTGACCCCGCCGTTTTTGCATACCACCACGTGGATGTACATACAAGCATACGCATATGTATGTGCGGTATGTATATGTATATCCTTACATGTACATGTGTTGTTCACCCCCTCGATTTTTTCGCTTTAAAATTTTATGATGTATGCTCAACTGGTATATGTTTTTGTAATTTGAGGAGCAAACTCTTTCCCCCTTCTTTTAATTTGACCTGCATTTGGGAGAACGGCAAGTTGGGAGAGCCAACCCGTTGGTGGCTTGGCAAAACGGCAAAAAAAAAAAAAAAAATGACACGTAAATCTCGCCTAACCTGTTCAGAATTCCGTTTTTTTTTTTTTTTTTTTTTTTTTTTTCCCCTCTGAGTGATAGCCAAATTGTAGTCCCATAAAAACATTCGATGTAGTCCTGCTCTACATTTTAGGATAGCACAAAAGAGTAGCCGCTTTTTTTTTTTTTTAAGAGTCTCTCTACCCGTGTCAGATTATAGAAGGCGAGTCTCCTATATGCGAAGGGGCATTCGCACAGTTCTGCATCGCGATACAGTTTAGTCTCTTTTGCGGATAGCGTGAACGCAACTCGGGTGGGAGTTCCCCGTGGCTGTCATAGTTGTTGAGTAAGCATCGAGGAAGTCACAAAAGAGGAGAAGTGGCTCCCCTTGGGTTTGAGCAGTAGCGAAACGAAGCAGAAGGGGAGGCGGCCTGCCCGTGCGCGAGGAAAGCAGTCGCAAAAGGGGTAGCCACGTGACGCAGCAGTGTAGCGCAGCAGTGTAACGCAGCAGTGTAGCGCAGCAGTGTAGCGCAGCAGTGTAACGCAGCAGTGTAGCGCAGCAGCTTAACGCAGCAGCGTAACGTAACCGCGCAGCTTAACCACGTAACGTAACCGCGTAACTCAATGGGGGAACTGTTTTCAATAAAGAACCTGTTCATATGCTCGAACGAAAGAAGCGTGGAGGAGCTGCGGACGGCCATGGAGGGGCTCCTGAAAAAGGAGAGAGCCGAAGGTGCAGGGGGGGAGGAGGGCATAAAAGAAGAGACAAAGCAAGGAGGAAAAAAGTATGAAATGATTAAGGATTATATGGACGCAAATAAAAACAACATACTCCATTTTGCAATTTACGGAAATAACATGAACAACGTGAAATTTATAATCGAAAACACAAATTTAATAAATAGCATTAACAACGAAGAGCAAAATGGATTAATTATTAGCGTCCTCAACAGAAACACGGAGATCTCAAAATATTTAATTGAACAAAATATTGATTACAATCAGAAGGACAAACATATGGCGAATGCTTTACTGTACAGTCTGATCACACAAAATTACGAAATTTTTAACATACTTTTGGAAAAAAAAAATATAGACATCAATGTTAATAGCTTTGAAAAAGGGAATTTATTAAGTATATCGATATTTGAAAGGAATATACATGTGTTAAAAAAATTGTTCAATAAATTTATTTGTCCCTTTGTTGAGAGAAGCATATATCCCCACCCACTTCTTTACATCACGTATAGTAACGATAATGACATGCTGTTCCTTTATTTAAGCTACTGTTTGTATTACTGTACCAAAGATGATACGCTTTATGAGATAAACAAATTGAACTTTGACGAATCCAGGGAGGAGATTTACGTCGATTTGGGTCATCCACAGGTGATTCGTTCCATTTGGGGCAATTCCAGTTATGACCTCAGCGCTTTTAAGGATATATTAAACATGGCAGACGAAAATGGCACTCCTCTGTTTAGCACGTGTAGCGATAATGGGAACTCCCTCGGGAAGAACATTTTCGACTACTTTAGAGCCTCGTCGTAATGCTTGTTGGAGGAGAGGTATAATTGGGGGAGGCCGTTCTCCCCGCCATTCTCCCCGTCGTTTCCCCCACCATTCTCCGCCGCCTTTTGAATCCATGCACACTATACCATCAGCGTGGGCCATATCAGCGGTGTGAGCCATATCAGCGGTGTGGGCCATGTCACCGATGCGCGCTTTTGCTTCAAAGTTCGCTCGTCAGTTATGCACTGCCCCGATGGAACTAGCAGGGAATTCCTTCCACATTGATGTCAATTTTTTGGCAATTTTTTTGCCATTTTGTGCGATCGAAAAAGTGCCGCAAAATATCCGCAACGTTGCGCTGATGGGCAGCCATTTTTGTGGGCACCGCGCAGGAACACTCCTCCTGGGGATTTTCTCCCCAAACACACACAGCCAAGTTACACGTGAAGACCCAAATGGGGGGTGCAATTTCGTCAAGGCGGATACTTTTTTCCGCCTGGGCAGCTTTGTTACCTTTAGGAGGGGAGATTGGAAGAGGGCACAAACCATTTGCGGAGGGCATCCTGAGGATATTCCCAAAGAACGACTCGATAGACGGCATACTGATACACCTGCCTTATAAGTTTATAAAGCATAGGGTTCACAGCAGGGGGATATACCTTCATGCCAATTTTGATGACCTCGATTCGGTGATAAATTTGGTCGAAATGCAGAAGAAGGTTGCCAACTTGCATTGCAATTTGAGGAAAGAGAAGGGGGAATACATCCGGGGGAGGGACTCTCAGGGGGGGGACTCTCAGGGGGGGGACTCTCAGGGGAAGGCCCCCCAGGGGGATGACTCCGAGGAGAAGGACTACCAGGGGAAGGCCCCCCAGGAGAAAGCCACCCAGGCGAAGGCCCCCCAGGAGAAAGCCCCCCAGGGGAAGGCCCCCCACGGGGAAGAAGTGCTAATTACGAACAATTGTGTCCTCTTTGTTGACATCAAATATAAAGACAGTTTAAAAAATATTTTCAAGTTCATGGATTATATACACAAACATACAAGTGCCACAGCGTTGGTTTTTATTTGTGATAACTTTTTATATGACAACGAGATATATAACCCACATGAGGACCTGAACACTACAATCCTGCATTCCAGTGTGCTGACCTACTTGGTGCCATACGACTCCATGATAGATTATCAGCAGAAGGATCAGTACGACAAATTCACATTTGAGTTGTATTGGGGAATCACAAATAAGAGTGATATTGTACACATAAATTATCACTTAGATTTTGGGAAATATTTTAACTACACTTTTTTTCACTACATGAAAAATTTTCTCCTCGATTTGAAGGAGCATATAACATACGAGATTCATTTTAGCATCCACAAAAATTTCACCATAGACCCCCGCTTTTGTTTCATCCGTGATTCGTCCTACTGCATAAGCAAGCCTGACTACATGAACTCCAACGTTGTGCGGGAAGTGGTGGAGCAGCAGGTCCGCAGCCTGTGCGTCTACCAATTGACCGCCATGGGGGGAGGAGACGACTCCAAGCAGGGGGAACCACCTGAACAGGAGGAACACATCACAAAGGGGGAGCACCTTCCAAGTCACGTACAGAACAAACGGTTCAGTGAAAAATTCATTCAGTATATAAATGCCCTGTTCGATTTTGGGTTCGAAAAAAATCTGTGTTCTAGTGGGTCAAACGATTTGTCGAAAAAATGTTCAGATAAAATTTTAGGTCACTTGGGAGTACCCGTACAGGAGGTCAATAAATGCTTTCTAAAAAATTTCCATGCCTACATGAAGGACATGATAAAAACCAAGTTTTATGTTTACTCGATAGAGATAAATGGGCAGACGTACAAGCTGAAGCTGAACAAGGATGTTAGCATCCGGCTGATCTGTTCGGCCTTCCGCGTCATGCCCAAGCGCTGCGCGGACTACCTTGCGGGCGGCGTGTACGGCACCTCCCTTGTGCGGAAGTAGGCGGCAAAGCGGAAAGCGGGAAGCGATTCTGCGCGAGCCTACGCATATATGCAAAGGGACATGCCCACGTATATGTACATTCACATGCCCATTTATATGCATTCACATGCCCACGTATATACATCCAAATGCCCACTTATATACATCCAAATGCCCACTGGTGTGCCCCCCGCAGGAAGAGCAAGAAGAAGGAGCTGGTGGCCTTCTACATCCTCCTGCTCCTGGTGCTATCGCACATCTTAGGGACTCTCCTGAACTACGTGTAAGTTGGCGAAAGTGCGGACGCACGAATGAAAAGTGTAATATAGTCAGTGCATGCGGTGAGGAGGAAAAAGGAGTACTGCACACATTTGCCACTTCCACGCCCCGAATTGCGCTTACACACTTAGTGCAGTTTGGCTCATGCGCGTGCAGCTGAATTGTTTATTATTTAGCACCACATGTCACGCTCATTCTGGGTTGTTCCACCGCAGGGTATCATGCCACCTCGACGCGATCGAGGGGAAGAACTAGGTGCCCCTGTTACTCACGTGGATGTGCATGGCCAATAGGAAAACTGCCATGCAAGTCCTCCGAGATCATCATACAGTGACTTAGTGGTCAAATGAGGAGGTGTCACCCACAGCAGAAGGGGTAGCAGAGCCAAGGTGCCATTTCTGCCACATGCGGGTGGCAGCTGCGGGGCGAGCCTACAAAGAGGGGTCTTCCCCCCAAAAAAAAATATGTGCACATGATAAAACACACATGAAAAAACACACATGTGGATATGAACATGTGGACATGAACATGTAGATAGGGACATGTAGATACGAACATGTAGATAGGGACATGTGCATCCTTATGCACGTGAATGCTTCCCGTTAAGTCACTCCCCTTGGTCAAATCGTACGTTGCAAAGAAGATCCATTTAATTGCCCCCCTTTTTTTTAATTTTGCAACCACATGATCAGTAAGGGTGACATATGTAGGAAAACATCGCGAGAATGTATCCTCTATTTATCGCAACGCGCGCAGGTGCAGAGGGACACGTATGTGCAAGTCGTTCCACAAGTGCTACCACGATCAGTTTTTTTTTTTTTTTTTCCCCACCTTTATATCAGCGTAGCATTTTTATATTTCCTTCATTTTTAAAAAAACATAAATTATTTTTTCTAAATTATTTTTTCGCCTTATCCCGCAAGTTCCCCTTTTTTGCGAGTGTTTTTTTTTTTTTTTTTTCTTCGAGGGAGAGCAACGATCGAATGCCTAGCAAGTAGAAAAATTTGTTCTAGCTTTTGCGCAAACAGATCAGCATTAATTTCCTTCCCTTTGGGGCATGTCCCTTTTGGCAACATTCCAACCTTGTGTGGCCTCTTTTTTTGCATTTTAACTTTTTTTTTTTTTTTTTTTTTTTTTGCGAATCGAAGTTGGTTGCGTGAGCATACAACGGTTAGGTGAGAAGCTGACAAGGGTACATGCGAACCACAGTGAAGAGGGGGTGCTTGCCTCTTCTTTTTTATGGGAGCACAAATTGGTAATCTGACAGAGGACACATATGTTTGCTCATGTCCCTGTTTGTTGCGTTCCTTACTTATGAACACTGTTGCCACACCATTTGAATCGACCAACGCGAGCCGCTTAGTGAATCGACCATCGCGAGCCGCTTAGTGAATCGACCACCGCGAGCCGCTTAGTGAATCGACCACCGCGAGCCGCTTAGTGAATCGACCACCGCGAGCCGCTTAGTGAATCGACAACCGCGAGCCGCTTAGTGAATCCCCCACTCTGCTTTCAACCGTTTGGGACACCTTCAGAAGGGCCAACAAAAAAAGAAGAGAATAATTAGGAGCCGCTCCGCTCTGCTCCGTGCCGCGTCCGTACGTACGTATTACTTCGGCACCACATTTTTGTGGACACTCTTTTAAGTGGCTCTCGCAGCCCGCCTCCGTCTGCCCATTTGTAGAAATTTCTCTGAGCAGGGTTTATCCAATTTTTGTTCTTCCTGGTCCCCTTGGAGATAACACATTTGGAGTCGGAAAAAAGGTACGTGAGGGATTTGCCTCGAATTCGAGCGCCCAGTTACCGCAAATCTGTGTCGGTGGCATGTCAAAGCAGCGCATCCTCCCAGCTGAGGAAAATCACACATATTAAACTGCCCAAGTAGGTATAAATAGCTCAGCCTGTGAAGAGGCCCCCAAAAGGAAAAAAAAAAAAAAAATAAAGCAGTCTCTCAACCATTTGGCCACTCTATCAGTGAAGCACCCAACCAGCCACGCAAGTCGACAAAATGAGGCAGAAGAAAACGCTGAAGGTGAGCATCCACGAAATTAAAAAGTATTGCCCCTTCGTGAAAAACATACAACTCTTTTATAATGCAAATGAGAGCAAAAGCAAAGACAAGCACAACAAAAATAATGTGGTCCTATCAGTCATGTCGAATCTATGCCCTGTGGGAAAGGCCATCAACGAAAAGCGCCTAATCATAATAGACAATAAATCGAAGATAAATATTTTTAAAATTCTGAGAAAGTCGAATATCATATCGAGGCAGTTGGTGGACTCGTTGGCTGCTCGAAGTGGGACAATAGAAGTAAAAGCGGAGCACAGGGATCAGCCAAGTGGGGGGGTTACTGCAGTGGGAAGAACACTTGCTGGTGAGTATGGCCCTACCGGTGATGCTCGAGGAACGGAAAGCACCCTTTGTGGAGAATGCCTGTGTAAGAGCTGGGGCCAACTCCATCCCCCCCCACACACCAACAGCAACAGCAACAGCGGCACCAACACCAACGGCAATAGCAACACCCTTAGTGTAGTTGAAAATACCCCCACTGACTCATTAACATGGTCGAATGAAGCCTATAAACTATTCCAAAAACAGTGCACAAACGAACTGAAAGAACTTTTAAATAAACTCTATTTAGATAAAAGATACAGAGTGTTTACCATCCTAAACAAATGCAGAAAGTATTATCCAAATGTGCATATCGAAAATGACAAATTATTGCTGCCCATTTTTTTTCAGTTTTTTCAAAATTTTGGCTACAAACACTGTGTTGGGAATAGTGCCTGTAGAATTGGGGCAGATTATGATGTCGTTGCGGATGGATTGAGAAGCATCTCCCCCAGGAAGGAAAACAATGATGAGTGTAATTCTTCCAATATTCGCACATCTGTTATGAAGAGAACCAACGACAAAACAGTCGTGTGGTGCTCAAACGATTATCTATGCTTGTCGAATAACCAAAAAGTGATAGAAGTCGGAATCGAAACGCTGAAAAAAATTGGGAACAGTAGTGGAGGCACAAGGAATATTTCAGGTAGTCTACTAAATCATAGTCACTTGGAATATATTTTGGCTAAATGGTTTAATAAAGAGAGTGCATTATTATTTACCTCGGGGTATATAGCAAATGTGGGTGCATTAGAAACTTTGGGGAAATTGCTAAATCTTGTGTTCGTATCGGACCAAATGAATCATGCATCTATAATCAATGGAATCAGAGAATCTAGATGTGAAAAATTTATATTCAAACATAACGATATGCTAGATCTAGAAAAGGTTCTAAAAAATCTAAGAACAGATAAAGAATATCAAAATAGAAAAATCATGATTGTGTTTGAATCCATTTATAGTATGTCAGGGAATATTTCTAACATTCCACGTATTGTTCAGCTAGCCAAAAAATATAATGCACTTACCTATGTTGATGAGGTTCATGCCGTAGGACTATACGGAAAAACGGGTTCAGGATATTCAGAAGAATTAAATCTATGTGATCACATTGATATAATTAATGGTACTTTATCAAAAGCTATAGGTTCCTTGGGTGGGTTCATTTGTGCGAACAAGTATTATATTGACGTCATTAGATCCTACTCGCCCCATTTTATTTTCACCACGTCCTTGACGCCTGTTAATATTAACACATCTGCGGAGGCCATTCACATAATTCAGAGCGACATAAATCTGCGAAATAAATTTCGCCAAGTTGTCCAAAAGACAAAGGAAAGATTGGAGCGACAGGGGATACACATTATGAAGAACAACTCCCACATCGTTGTCGCCTTGATTAACTCTGCTGAGAAGTGCAAGCAAATTTGTGACGACCTGCTGACGGAACATAATATATACCTGCAGCCGATTAATTACCCGACCGTTTCGAGGTAAGGAGGGAGCGCGCCGTCGCCTTTACGCCGCCATGCGTTTGCACGCAGTGTGTGTAAGGTTTGTGCGTTCGCCATTTCGCCTTTTCGCTTGTTCGTCTTTTCGCTTATTCGCTTGTTCGCCATTTCGCCGTTTCGCCGCTTCTCCGTTTCTCCGTTTCGCTCATTTGCTGCCCCCCACTTGCCACTCCTCAGGGGATCGGAAAGAATCAGAATCACGCCCTCACCGTACCACACAGATGAGCACATTGAAAAACTGGCGCGCAGCCTTTACCTGCTCTTCAAAAAGTACCAAGTAAATATGTTTGATGGGAAGAACAGTCAGGCGCAAATGAAGCTATAGTGCTAGGCGGGGCGAGGCCCCCCCTCCCCACTTTCTTTTTGTCTGACTTGTCCACACGAAGGTGATGCATCGCCTGCCACATATGTATGTATACATATACATACATAAGCAGATGCATGTGCAACTTTTTTTTTTCGACCTGTTCACCCAATTGGCAAAATGCGATCGCGCACAGGACTGCCAAATCGGATCTGAAAATGTTCGAAAGCCGCACCATTTCACGCTGCGTAATTTTTTCCCACCATTTGGTTTATACCCCCTGCATCCATCACATATATGTGTGCGCGCTCAGTGAGGAAGGCATAATTTTTCGCTGAGTCGAACCTTTCGAACGTTCATATGATGCAGAGACCATCGAGAGGGTCAACCGTAGCAACAGGGGAGCTACAAAAATGAGGCACTTTCGAAGGGGGCCACATAAGAGGTTTTGGCTCACAGATGTGTGCCCACCGATTTGGTCATATTCATATAGTAGCCCTTGCCCCACCGTTAGGGGAGCTATGTTAATCCTTCACACGTCAGTAGCTGCATAATTGGATAACCACGATGTGCAGTTCTGCCAAATGGGTAATATTTGCCAAATTCGTTCCACATTTTGAGACCATCTTTGCATTTGCCGCTATCAGCGCGCACATTACAGTTCGTGGGGACGTGTGCGTTTACGGAAGGGAAGTTCCCATCGGTCTGTACCCTAATCAACAGGGTTCCTTTTTTGAGGCGTGATTTGTGCGGGGTGTGCACGAACGGGTGAAACGGGTTGGGCACATGTTATAAGCAAATTAGACCCATTTCGAAGGAGAGAAAAAAAAGAAAATACGATGTGAACTGGTCATAGATACCGCGATCATATTATGCGTGTGCGCACGATTGACACATTGGAGGTGGCCCCTTATATGTGTCCATTTGTTCGAACGATGATTGCAGTTAGAAATGCACGATTGAAAGAGCCAGAATTAGCGAGAAAAAGTACACATAAACGATAATATTCTATGCGTGAAGGCTTTTCATTTCTTCTGCGTGAATTTACAAAATGTTATTTCTCCATTATTTACCTTCTTCGAACTGCAGTGGTACACATCAGTTACCTCGGCGAACAGGCATTTTTCTTTTTTTTTAAACGTTTAGAACGAGCACAATGAAGACAGACAATTTTGTTAACAAGGCTCGAGTGGGTAGCAACGTAAAAACGGATTGGAGAAAAAAGGAAAGGTGAAAGTACCTCGAAATTTTAGCGTAACTGAAGTTTTGCATTTTCCAAAATGTTCACTCTGTAATCGCTTCGAAATTTTCGCTCTTAGCCAAATGGGCTTTACATTTCGCTAGCCATTTTAAAAAAAAAAAAAATCCCATTCAGGTAAATTCAACAAGAATGTTAAAATCGCTTTGTTGCTATCAGACGTATGGCTTTTCTCACGTGGCGATCGCAATACATGTTTAGCTATTCTTTGCAACAAGTGTACTTGTACGCTTTCATGTGACATTATGTTCATATTCGCCTGAGCGGTCAGGCGATTTTTCAACTTTTTCACGTGCTTATAACGTGTACAATTTGGGGAAAAAAAAAAAAACTAGCTTTTTAAAAGCGAACTTGGTTTGGTCGGGGAAAAAAAAAAAAATTATCACCATATAAAAAAGTGCCACTTTAACTGTATCGTATAATTCCAAGAAATCGCTTGGTTGCTGGGAAGAAATAATGTTTAAATTCACGATGGCAAAAGGTATGCGCGAAAAAGGTTAAATGCACAAAGTACAAACTAATTTCGCCATTCCTCTTTTGCTCGCTTAATTGTTCGTTCACCTGGCGCTTATTAATTTTTCCTTTTTGCCATAGCGCCGCTAACATTTGCTGCCCATTATCCGCTGCGCGTGCACCCTCCCACTGACGTGCGAATTGTCACAATTTGGAACCCCCTACGTATATGCGCAAGTTTAATTATATGCAAATGTACTCTCATTTACATACGCATATATGCACAATACGCGGTTAGTGAAGGGTACACGTGAACGCAAAATTCGTTTCTCTTGGGAAAAAACGAAAAAAAGTCATTTTTCCAAATTGGGGAAAAAAGCGAAGTATAACGTAAAAAAAAACGTGAACAACCGTAAAAAAAGTGTGGACAAAATTAAACAAAGGTAAACAAACGTAAGCAAACGTGAAAAAAGGAAAAACCAAACCAAAGAACGGCAAGGAATTGCAGTACACACCTCTGCGCCTTGAAAGGAACACAAAAGAAACGTTAAATATTCGCACGCGCGCGCCACGCGACGCAACGTACATATATATGCGCGCAATTGTACACTTAATTACACGTGTAAATATATACTTAATTGTACGCTTAAATACTTCCAAACAAGAAAAACAAATTAAAAAAAACAAAAGCAAAACAAAATCGCCAGTAGCAGTTCAGTTGCATTTACCCAGCTTAAATTTTAACATCCTTAACTGTTGCTTCACGATTTTTACATCAAGCGTTTGCCACACTTACGTTGCACGTTCGCCACATTTACGTCGCACGTTCGTCACATTTACGCCGCACGTTCGCCACATTTACGTTGCACGTTTGCCACATTTACGTTACACGCTTGCCACATTTACGTCGCACGCTTGCCACATTTTTTCCCTCTGTTATTTAATTTTTCCTTATCCTTTTTCGTTTTTGCTCTTTTTTTTCTTCCAAACGCGTGTAAATTTGAACATTTTTTTTTTTCAATACGTTTACATGTTACACTCCTGAAGCAGAAATATGTATATATATATTTTTTTTTCTTGCTAGTGGATTATCTGTTGTGTTCGCGCGTATAATATATGCAGTCACCCGTACGTCAATACCGTCAGTAAACCATTCATCCATCCAGCAAACCAACCAACCAACCAGCCAGTTTTTTTTTTTTTTTTTTTTTTTTTTTTTTCACCTGAATTGTT
>NC_020407.1:2730271-2746872 GCF_000321355.1 Plasmodium cynomolgi strain B
AAAAAAAAAAAACCTCTTTACGCCTTTTCTTTTTCAAACTTTCTGAACAAAATGGGTGACGAGGAAGTTCAAGCTTTAGTTGTCGACAACGGCTCAGGTAATGTAAAGGCTGGAGTTGCAGGAGATGACGCACCCCGTTCAGTTTTCCCAAGTATAGTTGGTAGGCCAAAGAATCCAGGAATTATGGTGGGTATGGAAGAGAAGGATGCATTTGTTGGTGATGAAGCGCAAACGAAAAGAGGTATTTTGACTTTAAAATATCCGATAGAACATGGGATAGTGACAAATTGGGATGATATGGAAAAGATATGGCACCACACTTTTTACAATGAATTGAGAGCTGCACCAGAAGAGCACCCAGTGTTATTAACAGAGGCCCCCTTAAACCCAAAGGGAAATCGTGAAAGGATGACCCAAATTATGTTCGAGTCATTTAACGTGCCAGCAATGTATGTAGCTATTCAAGCAGTGTTATCTTTGTATTCCTCCGGTCGTACAACAGGTATCGTTCTAGATAGTGGTGATGGAGTTTCCCACACGGTCCCCATATATGAAGGATATGCATTGCCACATGCTATTATGAGGTTGGATTTAGCAGGAAGGGATTTAACCGAATACTTAATGAAGATTCTTCACGAGAGAGGATATGGATTTTCTACATCCGCAGAGAAGGAAATTGTTAGAGACATAAAAGAGAAGTTATGTTACATTGCCTTAAATTTTGATGAAGAAATGAAGACGTCCGAGCAGAGTAGTGACATAGAGAAGTCGTATGAACTACCCGATGGAAATATAATCACTGTTGGAAATGAAAGGTTTAGATGTCCAGAGGCCCTTTTCCAGCCATCCTTCCTAGGAAAAGAAGCAGCAGGAATTCACACCACCACGTTTAACTCGATTAAAAAATGCGATGTTGATATTCGTAAAGATTTATATGGAAATATTGTCTTGTCCGGTGGTACAACCATGTATGAGGGTATTGGGGAGAGGCTTACCAGGGACATCACCACCTTGGCTCCATCCACAATGAAGATTAAAGTGGTGGCTCCTCCCGAGAGGAAGTACTCCGTGTGGATCGGAGGGTCCATTCTGTCGTCGCTGTCCACCTTCCAGCAGATGTGGATCACCAAGGAGGAGTACGACGAGTCGGGCCCCAGCATCGTCCACAGGAAGTGTTTCTGAGCGGCGTGGGCGCGTTCGATGCAGAGGAGGAGGCAGCAAAATGGGCGAAATGGGAGAAATGAGCGAAGTTAGCGAAGTTGGCGAAGTTGGCGAAATTAGCGAAATGAAAGGAGGGCGGTGAAGACGGCGCGCAGAGCAAAATTGAGCAAAGAGGAAGCCCTCAACTATCAAGCAGTTCGAACGATACGTAAGCAACCCGTACATTCACGTATACATCTATGTGCGTAGGCACACGCAGCTGTGTGTATTTTTTTTTTTTTTACCTTTTCTTTTTTTTTTTTCGGTTTATGTGCCCCAGGCGCACCACAGTATAGTACCCCATTGGTGCATGCTTCAACCTCCTTGATAAAAAAAAAAAAAAAAAATAACAAGAAAAAAAAGAAAAAATAAAAAAAAAAAAACGGCATTTTTTCCCCCTTCCCCCCTATTCACCCTTTTTCATCTCACTTTTGCGTGCATCGCCCAACTGTTTGCCAGTGACGGCGTGTGTTGCTTGCGTGCTTCTCCCCTTGTGTGTGTGTTTATGCGCGCATAGACACGTGTGCACAAGTGCGTATATGCCCCAGCATATATTCATGTGCAGCTGCGTATATACCTGCGCACAAGTGTATGCATTTGCACAAGTGTATGCATTTGCACGAGTGTATGCATTTTTTTTTTTTTTTTTTTTTCCTCCTTTCCCATTTCTTGTTGTCCATGTGTATATGTGTATATACACGTGCAGTCACGTTCGTATACCCAAGTAAAAAAAAAAGCCAACCGCGCAGTTTCTCCCCTGTGTGCAATTTTTTCCCCCTCATCCCCACCCCTTAATATTTCATACCAGCCTGTTTTCTTACGAATGCACGTACAGGTGGAGAAGCATCCATTGTGTGCAACAATTAAAAAAACTGTAAAAATGAAATGTATAAAGTTGTAAATATGGATGCGTTTGTGGCTATTTGCGCATGATGCATGAGAAGCCAGGAGTGGAAGGTGTGGTCATTCGGAGGAGCTACAATTGGGATGACGAAAAATCATGGCCGTTCTGAGCTGTGCACCATGGTAGAGTTTTTTTTTTTTTTTTGGCGAGTCAAACTTGTGCGTTACGTGGACTGTAGAGGAGTGAACGTTAGCAACTTCGAGAAGGAAATGTATAGAAAAATAAATTGTTCTTTCTGTTTTAAGCGGAAGGGGTTGTTGGAGTCATTGTTGGAATTAGGGGTGGGTTGTCTCCCCAATGTGGGTGGCTAGTCCTTAAAAATTGAGCATTTCTTTTGGGGGGTCTAATTACCGTAGAGGGGCAGCCCTGTCTACGCTTAGCCTATCGCGCTTGGCATATCACGCTTAGCATACCACGCTTAGCATATCACGCTTAGCTATTGTGTGTGTGGGGGGTGGGAGGTACAAAATTGGTATTAAAGAGAGAAGTAATTTAATTTAAAAAAGGGTGGCATGAGAGGGATGTCAAAAAAAAAAAAAGAGACTTAAAAATGGTGGGTAGTGCTCCCCCCCCAAACACATACATATAGACATACGCACACATATAGACATACGCACACATATAGACATACGCACACATATAGACATACGCACACATATAGACATAGACATACACATAGACATACGCGTACATATAGACATACGCGTACACCCATGGATCTCCTCCCTAGGGTGCACAACTTGAGCGCTTCCCCAAATGGCTCTACTTTTTGTACTTGCTCAGAATTACAAAGGGGTCTATGGTTACGTACCAATGGGACTTACAAATTTTTAGAAAATCGTTTAAAAAGGTTTCTATGATGTCAGACAAAAGGGGGACCTTGTAGAGAATGATTAAGACGTTGGTCATGTCGATGAGGATTTTATCCCCTACGTTTTTGTGAATGTTGTGAGCAGTTTTTTCCTTAAGTTCGTAGTTGTGGTAGTGCATAATTAATTGGTCAATTTGGGATTTTCCTGGAGCGGCTTTTTCCGGCACAGAGTCGTCCAGCAGCCTCGAAATAATTTTGTTATACTTGTCGTTTCCTTTGAGGACATTGATGCGCAGGCTGAAACGGTTCGCGATGTCTTGGAAGAGCTCTCGGTATATGTTCCTGGTGTCCTCCTCGCGCAGGTAGGTAGTCAGGAGCTGCGTTCCAGGGGGGGGCGGCACGTATGGAGGCGATTAGGAATGGAATGCATGGAAGCGGTATGAGCAGCACAGAGAGGCACGCTGTAGAGAGGCACATCGCAGAGAGGCACGTCGCAGAGAGGCACAACACATATCCCCTTGGTGGACGTGCACCTGCACGAATAAACGCCACTCCGCGGGGGCTACCTTGAAGGTGGAGCGTAGCTGCATTCCATAGGGAAGGATGTCACACTCGTAGCTAAGGGAATTCACCAAGTGATTCTCCAGCAGGCTGTCCGACACTAGCCAGATATTTGTGTAGTAATCAAATCGAGTCGATAAAATGTCCACTATTTTTTCCGCTAACTTTTTCTTCAAAAGGAATGACTTATCTAGCATATGTTTAAAATTAGCTTTCACCTTTTCTTCGTCCTGTTTCGACAGGCGGATGCCACGAAGGATGCAGTTAGGGTTCCGTGTGGTGGGGTATTTCAAACATTTTGTGAAATCTACTAGAACGCTGCTCACCCAGTTGGTGTCCATCCCTTGTAATATATCATCATGAGTATGCTTCTCATTTTTTTCTAAGGACGACCTTTCGTTGGTTCCTCCACAGTACGTCTTTTTACTAATTGTTGTTTTTTCCCCTTTGGTGCATTTGTCTGCATGGGGAGCGGTGGACCCATTTTGCTCTTCGTTTGTGTCGTCAGCAGGGTGCCTTAGTTGGGGACTGCCCCACAGATTCGTTGTCTCGTTTGCTAATTGGGTGTCTTTACGATGAGGGTCCTTCCCAGCGTAGCGATCATTAGGGTGATGTGCAAATGGGGTTACTTTTATTTGCCCATTTGGGGTGTCCTCCTTTGTGCTCGCAGCGGAATTGGGAAGCATCTCGCCGTTCACCGTGTCGCTCATCTCACCGCTCATCTCACCGCTCATCTCACCGCTCATCTCACCGCTCATCTCACCGCTCACCCCCCCTGCAGGGGCTTCCCCCCGGCGTGTGTGCAGGAGGTGGCGCCAAATGGCATATACGCGCTTCAGCGTGGAGTCGGCAAAATCGAGTGTGTGAATAACGAGAGCCAGGATCTTAATGGTGATGCTCTTGAGCGTGCAGTTGGTAACGGCATTTCCATCGATGATGAAATGGTGGACCGTTTTGAGCAACTGTTTATCGTAGAAGGTTAAAATTTTCGAAACAATTTCAAACGAGACGTCCGGTAGTGAGAGCATGAAGTGAGTATACTGAAAAAGAATGCATAGGAAAGACACGCTGCTGTTGGTTAAGTAAAACAGTTCGTCATTAATTCGTAATTTATTTGTATGCTCATTTTTTATTTTGAAATATTTTTCCGTCTGAGCATTTATTTCCTGTGGGATGTCCTCCAGTACAAGCCATTTTTCAATTTCAAACGACTTCTCGATTTGTATTTTTTTAAATTCATAAAAATGATTTATGGCCACTATCGACTCGATTCTTATGCACCTTTTTATTTGTCTACAGAACTTCCTCTCGTCATGGGTGAGTCTCCGCTTGGCTTCCTTCCCATGCAGGGTATTTTTGATTACCTGTTGAAGGAAGCGGCGCAAATTTCCTTGCTCCCTTTTTCCTCGCCTCAGGATGGCTATGCTTACTCTGCGTGGGACGTGGAAGTTCTGATTGCCTACGCGCAGGTTTGCTACGCGCAGGTTTGCTATGCGCAGGTTTGCTATGCTCAGGTTTGCACTCCTGAGAGAGAAGCACCCAGGAAGGGAGCACCCCGGGTGACACTCTCCCGTAGGGTCCAACGTATATGCTTCCCAATTCTGCGCGTCGAATTGGCCACTCCGTTGTGGTGGACCCTCCGATTTATCCACCACGTCACTAGGTATATGTACTTGGGCCTCACAACACTCCGCTTCTTCCCTCGGGGGGAGACAAACAAGGGGGACTTCCCCGAGTTTTATTATTCCACCCCGTGACCCACCAACATTACAGTTTAATGACTTCACCTTTTTGGAGATGGTGAATTGGTTCCTGATCAGCTTTATCCTCTCACGGAGGGGTTTCCTCCCCTCGTGGGGCTTCCCGCACAGGTGCATCGTCCGAGACAGAGACCGAGACCGACACCAAGACCAAGACCGAGACACTTGCGTGCTTGTCACAATCCGGTGCATGCTGCTGACAAAAAAACGAGTGTATTCCTGCCGCAACCTTCGACCCTTCCTGCGGACGAAGGAAAGCATGGGAGAAATGGTCCAGTAAAGCGAAATGACCTGGTTGATGCCGAGGTGCATATTGCATTTTCTTCTAGCATTTAATACATCGCTTATCCTTTCGAGGAGGAGTTTAAAAAGGGCGTGGTGCATATCTCGGTAGCTTTTCCAGAATTTAGAGAATGCGTGTTTCAGCATGTGAGATGATTTGTTGCTTTTGCAGAATGGGGAGCTGTGCATGGGGGGTTGCCTTTCGGGGCGCGTCGTGAGGTACTGCGTGAGGTGCTGCGTGAGGTGCTGCGTGAGGTACTGCGTGAGGTACGGGGTGTGCCTCGCAAAGCTCTCTGCGCACGTGTTGTCCAAAATGAAGGAAACAATTTTTCCAATTAAAAATGAAGCCCATTTATTCATCCTTCTCTGTATAATTTTTATTTTCCCAAAAAAGGTATCCAACAAATGCACCAAATTGGACACAGGGAGAAGGCCTACCTGTCTATACAGCTTGCTCCATCCGTCCTGATCAAACTGGAGAATTTTTTTTTTTCTACACTTTTCTATCACGAGATGTTCGCACGTGAGGGTTATTCTTCCGGAGGGGTACCCTTTTACATAATTTCTACATTCTTCAGTTAGAGGTTGGTTTGTCTTCGTCTCTGTTTTTCTTCGTTTTGTTTGTTTCAAATTTAGGTCTAACTGTAGATCTGCTTCTTTCTGGGATGGATTTTCCTCCTCCCCTGACTGAGCTGGTACCTCCTCTGCAACGAAAAGGGATCTCTCCCCTAAGTCGTACAATTGATCGCATCGCAAAGCAGAGACGGTTTCGTGCAAAAGGGCATAAAACAGGTCGTCTACAAAATGCTTTAAGTAATTTTCCCTCGAACAAAAATTCCTCAATGAGTGAAAGAAGTTGTTAAAAAATAGTGCGGGGGTGAAAAGATTATTTAAGTGAACAAGGTGGTGATCATAGATTCCTCTCTTTCTGATTTTTTTATAAAAATGGGAGAAGACTCCCTGCTGACATCGTTTCACAAAAAATTTCGCTTCCTCTTTGCGGTACTTGACAATTTTTTTTTTCTTTCTGTGAAAATTATGCATAAACTGTTCGTTCACCCTTTTGTGAAATTTTACAAAGCTGTTGATTTTTGTTTTAGACGAAAAATTGAGGAAGGGGGGGTCCCGGCTGGGGTGGTCCCGGCTGAGGTGGTCCCGGTTGAGATGATCTTGGTTGGGGTGGTTGCTTAACTCTGCTGGGTTATCACCGAAGGGGTACTCCCCTTGGGTAGTGGTGGTATCGTCTCTCCTTGTGTGGGTAGTCCCCCCAGTGTGGGCAGTCCCCCCAGTGTGGGCAGTCCCCCCAGTGTGGGAACTTCCCAAGCGCAGGTGAGCCCACTTCTTAACCAAATGAGCACAACAAAGTGAAGCTCTCCCTACCCCCCTAGGTCGGAACAAAAACAACAAGGAGTGGAAATAAAATAAAAAAAGGAAGTTCTGAGATAAGAAGCTTTTCAAGTAGGATATATTAAAATTACAAAAATATTGCTGGAAATATAAAATTTTTTTTTTTTTAAAAAAAAAAAATTTAAAAAATTTTTTTTACTACAACAAGACAGTGATAAAATTTCATTTTTAGTAAAAATTTTTTCAGCATTTTTATTAACTTTCGAAAGTGTAAAAATTTATTCAGCAGGTGATTTACTTGTCTGCATTTTCTCTTCAAATCGTTGTATTTTTTTAAATGAATAATTTTTAATAACATTTCTTTTACATCATTGACGTGTGTGCTCAATGCTTTAATTTCTTCGTGCAGATTTTTTATTTCTCCTTTTAATTTGTTCAGAATGGCTATTATGTGCAGGTAGTTTTTGAATTCCTTGCGGATCAGTGCGTTGATGTCTCGATCGATGTCGTCCAACGTTTCGCTCAGCTGCGCGGTGGGGAAGCAGAGGTTGGGTTGAGGGGTGAGAGAATTCGTTTAAGAGGCCGAGGTTGGACTTAGGGGAGAAAGAATTCGTTTAAGATGAGGCTGGTGGTGGTCACCCATGTGATGACAGGACTAACCTCCTCCTGATGACGCGTAAGACTGGACAAGTCGCACCAGGCATCACCTGCGAGCAACGCGTCATGGTTGGGTTCCCAGTGAGACCGCTCTTTGGGGGAGGCGGACAGGCCGGTGGTGTGGTCACCCAAGTTGTCACCCGAGTGGGCAATTCTAGACAATCCACCTGAGTGATCCAAAATGCCCAATTGGGTTCCTCTCTCCTGAGGAATAAGTTCGACACGCTGCTCCACTTCGACGCGCTGCTCCACTCCTTCAACCAAAGGGGGGGTCCTCAAAATGCGCTCAAAGTGGTGGAGGCTAATTTCATCCACGTTGCGTAAGTTCAAGTCGCTCAGCGTGTTGATCTGCGAAAAGGGAGAAGCGAAACGGTTAAGGTGGTGAGCGCGACGTCACATGGGGGAGCAATATAGCTAGAGAGAGGTCGAACAGGTTTCCCCTCCCCTGTCCACAGACTGCAGTGGTATCCCCGTGCGAGCATCATCTACACAGGCTGCTTCACATGAGCCAAGACAAAGTAAGATAAGCCAACCTTCGTGATGTAACGAATATAATCATCAAAATCCCGAATGTCTATTTTTTGAAAAAGGGGGGCTGGTAAAGAGGTATAAATTCGTTGGTTAAAATCGTCCATATATTTCCCTCTTTCATTTTTTTCCCACTTTATGTGGTCACTGAAAACGACGTTAGATATGTGAACCAAGTTGTGAGTCTGTTCGAGGCGTGTATTTTCTTTGCCCCCACTGTCCGTTTTGTTTTTCTCCATGTTTGTTCATCTTATTTGGCCTTCCCCTTAGTCGTCCTTCCCCTGGGGGAGTGCACGCGTGTAGGGAAATGGGAATGAGGGGACGGAGCAAAGGGACACGAGTGCGCGGGTTCGCGTGGTAGGGGTGTGCCCATCGTAGTTGTGTTCGCATGATGGGTGTGTTCGCACGGTGGGTGTGTTCGCACGGTGGGTGTGTTCGCACGGTGGGTGTGTTCCCATGATGGGTATGTTCGCATGATGGGTGTGTCCTTTCGCACGTGTAAGTACATATGAGATTTTATTTTATTTTATTATATTATATTTTATTTTTATTTTATTTTTTTATTTTATGCCCTTTTTTTTGAAGTTAATTTTTTGTGTCACCTTTTCGATCTGCGGGTGTGTAAAACGGGTTTGCGCCTGGGTGATTACCCTTGTGGGGGATCAACTCCGAGAGAGTGTTCCTCCCTCATTTAGGAGATATACCCCTGTGGGTGCCTACCCCCTGTGTGCTGCGCACGCGCGCAAGCGCCACTTTGGCTTAGAACTGAGCTCAATTCATCCGGAAGCGAGTAGGGCGTCCCCGATTTTGCGAAATTTTGCTGAGCATAAGGAGAGGTACTAGTTAGGGGGGATCGGCGGGGATGCCTGCCAGGAGAAGGGGTCCCCGTTGGGGACACACAAAGAGAGGCAGACCGACTTCGTTAAATGGTGAAATGCGCGGAACATATTTTGCCTGGCTAGCATCTGTTCGTGGAGGAATGGGTGGTACCCCTTAGAAAGGGCCAGCTGCGGCACCGAAGGAGACGCTTCGAGAGAATCATCTCACCGGTTGAGAATGCATCTCCGTCTGACACCTCGTTGGGTGCCCTCAAACAGTTGTAAATGGGACGCTCCGGCAAGAAAAAAAAGAAAAAAAAGAGAAAAAAAAGAGGAAAAAAAGAGGAAAAACAAGAGAAAAAATGGGACAAAAAATGGGGCAAAAAAATGGGGAAAAATGAAAGAAGGGGAACCAAAGTGAAGGTAGAGCGGCCCAAGCTACGCCATGCCAAGCTACGCCATGCCAAGCTACGCCATGCCAAGTTATGCCATGCCAAGTTATGCCATGCCAACCGGAGTCCCGCCGAGCTGTGAACGAGCCAAATTGGAGGAGCCGACGCATAAGCAATTTTGTCATCCTTAACGAGGGGCATGTCCCTAATGCTGACCTGAACTTCATCGCGAGCTCACCTCAATGTTGTCTCGATTTATAACCTCACACGCATGCTTCTCCTTGCGTATGTGCATGCATTGTATGGAGGGAAAAAAAAAAAAATACTCGTGCCCCCCTCTGAATTTTGTGATCGCACAGTCCATATGATACATTCCTTTCACGATACGCTGACTGGGGATGTTCCTACTTGGTCACTTCCTTTTTTCACTCCTTTTTGCACTCCCTTTTGAACTCCCTTTTGCACTCCTTTTTTCACTCCTTTTGTACTCCCTTTATTTTCGCGTGCTTCCTCACTCGATCTTTGCTCTCCTCCTTTTCTCGCATGGTTATTCCCTTAACCTTTTATTTCTCTTTTTAATGCCTTCGCTGGTCCATTATTTGGATAATTATTTTTTTAAGCTTATCTCGAGGGAGTGACTACCGACACTGACACGGCACGGATGTACTCGCTGCTTCTTCTCCCCCCGGTCCCAGAGGAGGGAAGTGGGGAAGCAGTAAAACAGTGAAGCGGTGAAGCGGTGAAGTGGTGAAGCGGTGAAGTGGTGAAGCGGTGAAGCGGTGAAGTGGTGAAGCGGTGAAGCGGTGAAGTGGTGAAGCGGTGAAGCGGTGAAGTGGTTGCGCGGTGAAGCAGTGAAACGGCGAAGTGGTTGCGCGGTGAAGTAGTTGCGCGGTGAAGTGGTTGCCCGGCGAAGTGGTTGCGTGGCGAAGTGGTTGCCCGGTGAAGTGGCTGCGTGGCGAAGTGGTTGCCCGGTGAAGTGGCTGCGTGGCTAACCACAATAGTACGAGTCCTGTTCATTGTGCAAGGTCCACTGGGCAGGGTCCACCCCGCTCGAACAATTTAAGAAGGAGAAAAAAAAAAGATAAATTTCGCACATTTTTTGAAACGAACCCCCCGAAGGGTGAACTCCCCAAAGGGTAACCCCCCCGAAGGAAACGTCAGTCGAAGGAAACGCCAGCCGAGTAACACAATGACCATATGCAACAGGAAGTACAAAAACACAGGGTCGGAAGAGGATAAATTGTTATTCAAAACGTGTACAGAGTCTATTGAATATCTTCATCTATATTTTAAAGAGTTGAAGGAACATCTGTTTAGGAATAGAAAGTATGAGGAGCTGTTTAACTTTTGCTACTGCACACTGAGGAATATAAAGAACCCCGCCATTTCGAGGACCACTGCCCTGAAGGTACTCACGTGGAAGTGTATACTTATGCACAAGCGAGTGCCATGCGGATAGCTCATTGTTGCTATGATCTGTTTCTCCAGTGTGTAAAAAGATGTAATTTTTTTTTTTTTTTTTGTTGCGCATTCTCCCCGTTTGTCCCTCTGCAGGTAATCGGAATAGCATTCACGCTGAACCCCAAGTCTGCAGACCTACCAGTGAGTAAAGAAATCATCACGTACGCATACAAACTGCTTAAGCGAAATGAAGAAGGAACTAACAAAAAATACTTTACCTACTTTGGTCATAGCACAAATAAAGAAAAAGACAGTCTCATTAGTGAGTCCTTAAATCTGTTCAAAACGACGGAAGCGATTAAATCGAGGCAACACTTGAAAGATAATAATTTTATTAATAGCATATTTAGCAAGATACAGAAGAAACAGATTTTTATTTCGAAGGGATGCTCCGTGTCGTATTCCCCGCTGCTTAGTGGTAATGCATTTGGGGGGGCCATAAGGGTGACCCTTCCCTGTGCCCTTTTGAGGAGACACCCTTTTGAGGAGACGTCCTTTTGAGGAGACGTCCTTTTGAGGAGACGTCCTTTTGAGGAGACACCCTTTTGAGGAGACGTCCTTTTAAGCATCCTCTTTTGTTTGCGCGTCTTCCCCTTTGCGCGTGCGCATTTCATCCGTGTTTCCGCATCACCGCGTCACCGATTTACCTTTTTTATTACGTGACCCCTTCCCCCGCGCGAACACTGCTCAGACTTCACGAATGCAAAGAGGGAGCTACTCGAGCTGCTCGAAACGGAGTTTGTAAGCCATGGCAAGGTTGACCGGGTCTACTCTGACTACGTCAGGTGAGTCTGCCCCCCGGACATGTCGATTCGAGCCAAGCACTGCGCTGAGGCGTAAACCATGTCAAGGCGAGCGGGATAAGTATTATTACCACATCTGTCATTCCCCCCCCGCAGGTGCCTCAATGAGGTGAAGGAGAGGACCATCGAATTTTTGGAAAATGGAGAATATGAGCTTTACTGCAGATTTATTGATGTAACGCATGGAGGGCGAGTATGGGGGGGGTCCCCCCCTCGGAGCCTGCCCCTGGTGCGGCACATGTCGCTTCACATCCCGTTGCACATGCGATGCGCATGTCGCTTCACATGTCGCTTCCCCCCCGCTTCAACGCAACACCACCTCTCCCCTCCGCAGGAAATGCAAGAGGAAGACGAAATAAACATTCGATACGAATCCTACCTACTCAGCTGCCCAGAGTTCTTAAAGGAGAAGGAGCATAAGGATTTCAACAGAGAGACCTCCCCATCGCAGAGGGATGAGTTAAAACCTAAATCTAGTGGTACATTTTTAAACAACCAAGTGAGTTGCGAGGAGGGAAACAAAAGGACAGGTAGCATGAGTAGGGGGGTAGATAACCATTCAGAGGCCAGTAACGAAAGAAGTGTTACCTCCCCGGTAGGATCAAATAATAGAAAAAAAATTCATGAGAAAAGTGAATTTAAATCATTATCCAAAAATATTACAAGTAGTATCACAAAATTTGCTTCATCCTTTGTGAGAAATGCTTCTTCGGGGGATGCATTCAGTGGAGGAGGAGTGGATGCAAATATGAAAGATGAAGGAGTGACAATTGCAGAGGGGGAAATGCTGAATCAGAAGAAATCTCCTTGTGATGATGGAAGTAGAGAGGGAGTGACGGGGGGGAAATCAGTCGTGTTTTCGCCGAGCAGCAATACGGCGAAGGGTGCTTCGGTGGACAGAGATAAAGACAACGATAAGGACAACGAAAATGGGAAAAAGAAAAAAATAAACACAAGTAAGAGGAAAAAAAAGGAGCAGAGTGATCAGCAGAGTGAGCAGCAGAGTGAGCGGCAGAGTGAGCGGCAGAGTGAGCAGCATAGTGAGCGGCAGGGTAAGGAGCCCACTTTATTCCCCGATGGAAGCGCCTTGCCGGGGGACGCACAGGTGGACACGAAGAAGAAGGCCTCCTTCAACAAGACGGTCGCGTTTGACCTTGTGGAGACTGAGAAGGCCGCCCAAGGTATGTTTTCTCGCGGATCAGTGCAACGAGATGGTGCTCGTAGGCAAGGCTGGAGCCACGCAGCTGATGGGGATAAACAGGCATCCGCGTGGGCACACATGCACATTTGTTAGCCCGCTGCAAAAATGAGTAGTGCATACAATGAGTGGCACACGTTTGTTTTGCCATCCGTCCTGCCGCCACCCGTCATGCCTGCAACCGTTCCGTATCTTTCTGCTCCCCCTGCAGACGCCAAGTGCCCCGGAAAAAACCAAGTCGCAGCGCGCAACGATCACTTTAACGAAAAGGAGATCGAAATAATAAACGAGTTCAACGCATACCTAAATGAAGGAATGAGTCATCTGAGGAAGCAACAGAAGAGTGACTACCAAAAGGAGTGCAAAGAATTTAACAACAATGTGCATGATGGAAATAATGCTCTTTGGGATAGCCTCATAAAGAAAAGCAACTTTTACTCCATTAAGGAAGACTTTTTAAATTACAATAAATTTTTGAAAGCAAAGGAAAAGGATGCCAAGGAGCAAACTCTGGGAGATATACTCGGCATGAATAAATACCTTGACTTGAAGAAAAAAAAAAATAAAAATAAAAGTAAAAGTAAAAACAGAAAAATGAATCCAGACGAGCTAAACTATATTATCAATAAGTTCACAAATAGTTTATCTCAAAGTAGACACTTCAAAAGTGAGTCTGAGCAGAAAATTCCATCACAAGAACACGGGGGAAGAGCAATGTCTTTTACCCCTATTGAAACTCCTCTAGGAATTGCTCAAAACAACAGTGATAAGAAAAACTCTATCACTTCATCACAAAGGAATGACACAACACGCATCTCCTCCTGCAATAAATACTTTACGAAAAATGACAACATATCTTACGTACAGGACGCAGTATTAAAAAATGGGTCCCTCTTGTTAAGGGACGACAACCTCGAGGTTAGCTTGTGCGTAATTTGTAGTGCTGCTCTGCGTGGTGAAAAAGAAAGTTCTCCTGCGAGTGTCATAGGCCACTTGTAGTAGAAGCGGCGTGTCCACGGATTGCTCCTTTTTTTTTTTTTTTTTTTTTTCACTTTCTCCTCCCCTTCCCCCCCCCGCAGATATCCCTCAGTCAGCACTACTACGGCAACAACGGGTTGATAAAAATTTATGTCAAGAATAAGAAGCTGGTGAACTACTACGACGTGGATATTCAGATATCGAACAAAATTTTGTTCCCCTTGAAATTCAAGTTTCTCAATTACGAGAGGATGCTCTGTGCGAATGGGACCAACTGCTACGTGGGTGGCTGCTACGCGATGGCTGCTACGTGCTGGCTGCTACGCGATGGCTGCTACGTGCTGGCTGCTACGTGATGGCGGCGAGAATTGTGCAAAAATGATGCATCAAATCTGCATAAATTTCGCGTGGACTATCGTTCAAACGATGCCCTTGAAAAGGAATAATAATTCCCCCCTCCCCTTTCCCCCGCAGGAAATGGCCGTGAAGTGCGTACACATGTATAAGGGCTTTCCCCTAATTAAGATTTCCTACCGGTAAGGGGATGGAGAAGCCCAGCGGGATTTCCACCGCATTTGTATCATCAGCAAAGAATGCCATATCGTTGAGTCCGTTGCACCACGTTGTGTGCACAGCCGTGTGGTTGTTCCACAGAGATGCCCGTCTGTTGAGTGCACATTTCTGTTTCCCCACTCGCAGCATGCAAGACATGTTCAGAAAAAGCATCGAGTTGAGGCTGCCCATCCCGATAAACAAATTTATGAAGAACATTAAAATCACCAAAGACGTTTTTGTGAAATTCTGGAACAACGAAAATTTTAATATATATAAGAAGGAGAAGGTGATTCACAAGGCCGACTCGGTGGACACAGATAATATCGTCGCCATCTCCTGTTTGGTAATGCCCACCACATAAGTGAACGTCACATAAGTGGGCATCACTGTGCCCATGTTGCGTGTATGCTGTGAAGTCTGCATGGAGCGCCATTTGTTTATCCCCCCACCCCACCCCTTTTGTAGGGAAACGCTCTAAGTGTGTGCTACATAGAAGATGCAATTTATTTGAGCGGGTGCTATGCGGACAGTTCAAGCGCACTGGATAATTATTTCGTTCTCGTGGGAATTGAGGTCCTGAATAACAAACTGAAGATCATATGTAAGTCGAATAACCCCACGCTATCATCGGCCATCCTTTTTTTAATCATACTCATTCTTAAGAAGCACGACCGGGTGTAGTCACGGAGGGATGGTGAGTCCATAATTTCTGTATATTCCCCGCCGTAAGTTAGCCCGTTATCCATTTATTTATGGTCGCTGTCGGCTAGGTTTTGAATTAAAAGCACACGAAATGACACGTCGCTTCTTTCTCCTTTTTTTTTGTGTGTGTTTTAAGGATGATAATTCTTTTTTTTTAAAGTTTATTTTTTTGTAAATATGTAACAGTAGGTACACATAATTTTTTTTTTTTTTTTTTTTTTTACCCATTTTGGCTAGCGCTAGCTAAGCACATTTGCTCATTTATTTCTTCCATGAGGAAATATCCCCACCACATAAATCCACTTTGTTAACATTTTTGTCGCTCATGTTTTACATGCACATGCATAAAGGCGAATGGATGTACAGCTAGCACTTCAATCTGTGTTGCACAAGCTGCAAAACTATTTTAATAATTTTTTTAAAGATTGGCTAACCCTGTTATTGTGCCATGTCGGACGAAGGTGTCTCCCTTCCAATTCGATTAACAACATGTGTGGTCATTTTGGTTAAGAGGAGTTCCCATCAGTTTATCTTTTTTTTCGGGGAAAGCACATACATTGGGTGAGCAGAAAGTGGTGAAAGGTAGTAGAAGCATGTTCCCCGAAGCGTTGCTAACGTTTATTTGCTAGCCCCCCGCAATGGGTGAAATTTTCCAGGCGAGGTCATTTGCGGCGACAAATAAATGGAACTACACGGGGATCATTTTGTAGCACCTCGTTAACACGGAAAAATGCAAATTGAAAAATTATGTTGTAAAACATTGTTCCTTTTTTTTTTTTTGTTTCTCTCCTTTTTCCTTATCACACAATCGCACAAATTGGAATAAAGAACGTACCACTTGCACGGATGGAAAAAGTGCAATGATTATTTACCTCCCAAGGGAATGGTCGTCATTTGGAAGTTCCCCTCATGGAACGAGTCCAAATGGGGAATAGGGATATACATATATGCCTCTGCACTTGGCAGTAACCAAGAGCTCCTTTTATGGACATTCCATTTTTATGAGCATCGATTTGCCAATTCTAAGGTGATGTCACCACCGTGAGCATCACAAACATGTGTATTTCCCATGCAACGCTGTGCGCAAAAATGTACACACGTGTGGTAGAAAATGCCCATTTGCACGTTCCGTTTAGCCATAATTTGGGTGTAGCCCTTTTAGAACTGCGCATTCTTGCAAGTGAACAAAATTATCAAGATGCAAAAAATTGCTGCTTAGAGGAATGCTCCTCGGAAGGGGAAGTTGACACATCCGAATGGATCTGAATAGTCCTATAGCAATACTTGCTAATGTTGCACAAAAGTGACATCATATCTGCCTGAACTGTTCATATATTTCTGCACTTTTATTTTTTTGGCTGTTACTGCCCGTACACCGTCATATTTTGGGGTCTACAAGAAAACAGCTCACAGTGGTGTGCACCACTCAAAATGGGGTAAATTCCGCACCAAGGCTAAGAAATTGCTACAATTAACAATTCTACATTAGGGATAAAAGCAAATATCAAACTGTATTTGACCTCAGTAGCCCTAATCTTCGCTCTTTCACATGGTGAGCAGTCGAAGGAATGGGGTAAAAAAAAAAAAAAATGCTAACATGTGTAATATATGTACAGCACACCTTAACGTTCTGAAAAAAAAAAA